>NC_044067.1:16934505-16942005 GCF_902167405.1 Gadus morhua | reverse complement strand
AAGTTAGTTTGAAGACTGTCTCTGTCTATCTTGCCGATTCTCACATTGTATGGCATGTGTCAAAGTGTTCAAATAATGTTCTAATATCCAAAACTAACTGCTGCCATTACCTCAGCTGCAGTGTTGACTTGAAGCGTTCTGGGACTGAGGGATGTCTCGAGCCCTTGCCTATCTATTTGTGTTTATCCCTTGGAAATCTCGGGGTTCACAAATATATATTTTTTGTGTTGAACTAAAATGTAATCATAAAGATAACTAAAAACTTAGAATTTGAATACTGAATTGAAATTTGAATAATGATGATTGAATGTCTGGATATTTGAGTATTCAGGCTCAGCACTAGTGTGTACACAGTTGTACCCATGACATTTCTTAAACAGATTAGATAATTCTTGATCTGGAAAATGTAACTCAATTTAGACAAACCCTTCCAGGAACAGTTCATGTGGATTCAACTTTATAAATTCAGCTCTGTTGACTCCTATTTAAATTTTTCAAGTTCCAGGCGTGAGGTGGGCATGATTTGGCTGCGCTATAAATGTAACTGTTCGACAAAGTGTGACTTATATATTGTTTTAAACCCTGCACATTGATTTCGCCCTCAAGCATGAAGACTCCAATCAGAACGCACGGACGCACACACACACACACACACACACACACACACACACACACACACACACACACACACACACACACACACACACACACACACACACACATCATTCCCCTTTTAATCATGCTCAGAAGAACCTGAGGAAACTACTTTGGAAAACACACATGCCCACACACATGCACACACACACACACACACACACACACTAACACACACGCACACATGCACATGCCTCATTAGTTCAACCTTGCGATGCGCCATGCATACAGACAGTTGTCCCCTTGTCCATCACTAGGGTCAGGAGTTGGCTGACCCTCCATCGTAACGTTCTCTAGAGTTGCGGTCAGCAAACTGCGGGTCGTGAAAGGAAGCCCATTTTTCATTTTATCAGGAGGATGCGTCATTGGTACATAAAATATATATTAAAATCAATCTGGTGGTTCCTAACCAAGAGTACCTACAGGTGGTTGAAGGCATTGTATGTATTATACAGTTTTGTATCCTCTGGATCGAAACCCTGGTCGACCTTCGACCTTTGATCCCAGTAGGGGGGGGGGGGGGGGGGGGGGGGCGGAAGGTGAGCAGAAAGAGACAGAGGTGCGGGGGTGTCTCAGATGGATGGTAGGGTGCTACGTGTGTCCTGGCTAATGTGTCCCCGGAATGCAACTCAATTTAAATCTCAATCCATTACACGTCCGTCTCGTTAGCAAGGAAGTCCACTGCAGCACGACAAAACCATTTACTTTTTAACTGAGATCGACTAGTAGTTATTATCTCTCTACCTGTCCCTCTGTCTCTCTCTCTCCCCCATGTCTTTTGCTTGATCTCGCTATCAATCTCTCTCCCTCACTCTCCTTATCTCTTCCTTTCAGTCATGCTGTCTCTATCGTTTGTCCTCTCTCTCTCTATCTCTCTTTCTCTCTCTCTCTCTCTCTCTCTCTCTCTCTCTCTCTCTCTCTCTCTCTCTCTCTCTCTCTCTCTCTCTCTCTCTCTCTCTCTCTCTCTCTCTCTCTCTCTCTCTCTTTCTCTCTCTCTCTCACTCTCTCCCTCTCTATCTCACTCTCTCCCCACACTTCCATCAAGAAGCCATCTGTAACTGGCGTCTCTATGACGTAAACGAGTGATATGCTACAAACTTACACAGCTAAATGGGCACGTATTCTCTAATTGAATTACTGCCATTTTCTTCCAATCAAGCAGAATTGTATTGAGTCAATTGGATTCCAGTGCGTAAAACTCACTATTAGTCATTAGTCATATTATCTCGCTTTTTCTCAGCTATTAACGTGTCACGAAGCACAACACTAATTAAAACCTTGCCATCCGTTACCCTTCTTCTCTAAATTTGTATTTCGGGGAAAAGAGAGAAAGGACAGAAATAAGGATCTTGTTCCCTGGCGTACATCCAGGGAGAGTCTGTTTTTCACGACTCGTTTCCAGTCGTAAAGCGCAGATTAAATTGGTGTTTTCTTTTCCTTCCTTATACTTTAGAGTTAATTAAAACATAGTATTAAAGATGAACTGATATGGGAGCATTGAGCAAGCCACACACACACACACACACACACATACACACATACACACACACACACACACACACACACACACACACACACACACACACACACACACACACACACACACACACACACACACACACACACACACACACACACACACACACACACACAATGACAGTGTCAGTGACTTGATGTTGAAGCAATGTCAACAGTGGCTGATGTGTTTTAAAAACTGGTGATATATAAAGGTAAGGCAAGCTTATTTTGTAAAGCGCCATTCAAACACAAGGCAGTTCATAGCGCTTTACAAAGGAATATATCTCTTACAATAACAACAATCTAAAGTTAAATTGTTATTAAAAAATCTAAGATGCAGACATACATTTTTATTAAAAGCTGCGGCAAACAGAAATCTTTTCGAGGCCTGACTTATAATACTAAATTGTTGAGGCAGACCTCACGCGTTCTGGAAGTTTATTCTAAGTTTTTATGGTGCATCAAAACTAAAAGTTGCTTCATGCTTGGTTCGAACCCGGGGAACAGTGAGCGGGCCGGGACCTGATGACCCATAACACACAATAAGATCACAGATGTGTTTTGGTCCTGACCCATTTAGTACCTAATACTATAATTATACTCCAAGGGATATTTGACTCAGTTATCTGTCAAATAGGAACCAACCGGTGCAGTGATCTCAGCACTGAAGTTAGTGGTCTGTTTTCTTCGTGTTAGTCTCAAACTCAAACTCTATCTGGAGCACTGTAACAGGTTTTGTAGAGAGCTCTGTGAAAACATCATTTTTTAAGCTAATGTAATTTTGTCTGTTATTCTTGATAACAGCCAACTCAGTGCTGTGTTGAGGCCGGAATCCACACTGTTGGACACCAGAAATGTGTTGAGTCGTAGGTGTGAAGGAAAATCAATATGTTGTTTTCCTTTTCTTATTTTAGCTTTGCTTTCACGTGTTCTGTTATGAAGCCCCCCTGTAGGTTAGCCATTAGGCCCAGTGTGAACTGAACAAAGGGGGGTAGGCTCAGGGATTGTAGCTCGTAATTGCCGGTCACAAAGAAGCAGAGAGCCCTTCGCAAGGACACAGGGATCTCTTTACCTTTAGGTAAATACTCCCCTCCTTTGATCTTAGGACATGGCTTGCCGGGGAAGGGGTGAAACTGTGATCAGGGCTCACTCTACCAGAGAGTAGACTGGTGTATACATCCATTAAGTAGGTGTATCGTACAACTATTGTTTACTTCTTTGCATTAAGAATTCTCATCTTTCCTAGAAGCACGACGCAGGAAGACGTTGCTACGACATAGGAAACAACTTTGTCAATGATTTTACTTAGAAACACTAGGTGGGATAATTGTTGGCTCTCTGTAGTGTATCTTAAGCATTGCAATTTAAACCATTATTAAAGAAACGTGTCGGAAGTGCAGCAAGGCTACATGTAGAGGTTTTCAAATGCTGTGCGTCCTCACAGGTTTTACGGTCAATTGGATTCAATTGAGTCATCCAAGTCAGAATAGTTGCGTGTATATGTAGAGTTACACAAGTTAGTTTTGATATGGAAGTACTGACACGTCAAATTTTTTGGAGCTTGTCGCTGAAAATAAGGCAAAATTCATTACTTGACCTAGCTGAAAGGATTACGAAAGCAACTGACACTGGAGGGTTAGGGTTTGTGTTTAGGGTTTAGTATTGGTTGACAGGGTCGAAGAAAAAAGCGTTCTCTTGCTTTTTTATAATTTAATTATGGATTTGTTGTTTTTCTCCGTGTGTACTGATGTACCTTGCAGTGGATGGGTCCTGTCACATGATGAGCCAATCCCACATTATCCATAATAAACCAGAATTAATTGGCACTGTTGTCAGTGGAGTAATTCTATATTTCAACCACCAGCAATGCAGGGACAGTCAAACTCAATTCATACGATAAACCACAGTGTAAATTCATCACCAAAGTTTGATGAGTATTTATGTGGCCTGTAAATGGTTGCATGTCAAACCCAAGGGATTGATTATAATATGTTAGCAAGATATTCAGAGAATGCAAACTTTCAAATGATATCTGGCTGCATTACTAAACAGGGAAGCTAAGATGGAAGATTACATTTTTATCCTCAGGCCCTCTGAGTGGAATGTGTGTCAAAGGGCGATGGGCCATACAAAGCAGTCTGTGTCCCCAGAACACATTACAATCACCAATAAGGTTGATCCCCCTGAGGCTACATGCTTTGAATAGCCAGGTAGATCCAAGTAAGATGCAACTCTTTGAATCCTCTTTCAACAGGCTATGGCTCACTGACAAAAATCTGAACTTTAAACATAGCAAGACTGAACTTCAAACTTGCCAAGATTTTGTAAATAAAATCTTCTATCATTACTTCATTGTGAAAATAAGTGGGCTAGCTGATGTTGTTTATCATATGATTTCATAGTGTGTGTGTGCGTGTGTGTGTGTGTGTGTGTGTGTGTGTGTGTGTGTGTGTGTGTGTGTGTGTGTGTGTGTGTGTGCGTGTGTGTGTGTGTGTGTGTGTGTGTGTGTGTGTGCGTGCGCGTGCGTGTGTGTGTGTGTGTGTGTGTGTGTGTGTGTGTGTGTGTGTGTGTGTGTGTGTGTTTTGTGTTTGTGTGTTCATTCTCCTATTTCTAGTTATAACAATGTTACTAAACCATATCTTCCATTCACAACTATATAACATGATATTTAGCTCAACACTGTGTTCCCTGCTATACAAGTGCACCCTGAATTGTCACATTGTCATTTGGGAAGTATTATGGAAAGAACATTGTCGGCTATAGAAGAATGAAAACTGCATGATGATACTGTTGGTTGCATTAGCACATGAATGGCTTTAGACTGAATATAGGCAGCATGAAGAGATAAAGTAGAAAAGGTGACCTCAATAGAGTGGTAGCACACATATCTGATTCTGTAGAACAGTGGCCACAGTATAATGAAACCCAGATGACGGGATGGCCTATTGCAGATTGAAAACTATCTGGAAACAGTGATCACACTAAATCCTCTCTGTACCCGTGCACATCGGCACTGTGCTTATGCAAATCAGCACTGAGCACACACTATGCTATTTACTTATGCAATATATAAATGTAATATACAATATATCACTTTCTATATCAATCATTCTCTGTCTTGCTTAGTAAGTTGCTTATGACTAGGATAAAGTTGTGTGTTCAAAATTCAAAAGCTCTCAGCTCTTTCTCAGCTGTCAGAGGTCATTATGGTCTGTTTTCCTGTCAGATTGGTTGCTACGGTTACATATTGACACGCTCCTTCATTACTGATTATGGCTAAGTGCTTGGATGCCTGCTGACTGTTCATAAACTGGCTCTCTCAAACACACACACAAAATATCACACATGTGCACACCCAAGCACATATTATGCACACATTCACATGTAAACTAGCACACTTACATACACAGACACACACACACACACGCACACACACACACACACACACACACCACACACACACACACACACACACAACACACACACACACACACACACACACACACACACACACACACACACACACACACACACACGCACAGACACATACACACACACACACACACACACACACACACACACACACACATACACACATACACACACACACACACACACACACACACACACACACACACACACACACACACACACACACACACACACACACACACACATCCACACACTAACACATGGATACTAATTTAGCCAACACTTTAGTCCAAAGCCTCTTACAGTAAGTGCATTCAACAATGAAAATATAACCCCAAAAAGTGTGAGAATCAGTGGAGTACATGAATATGATCAAATAAGCAAACTACTTAAAGTGCCACAATGTAGAAACTAGATAAAGAGAGGGTGTCTGCTTGTTGTGTTTTTCCAGTCTGTGTTGGAAGACGTCCCGATGTCAGTGGGGAGCACGTTCCACCATGGTGGAGCCAGGGCCGCAAACAATAGAGCTGTAGTTCAGCGGCTGCTTGGGTCCCCGATGTAGGGGAGGGGACTAGCGAGCCGCTTGGCAGTCATACAGTGTAGCGGACGGGCTGGGGCCGCACGCTACACCCGCAGCCTGGCCGTAGCATGCGCCGGAGCCGCTGGCAGCACTGTAGGCACGTACCAGAGACTTTAATTGGATTTGAGCAGCCACCGATAGCCAGTGCAGGGACGGGACGGGACGGGACGGGAGGAGGGGTGTAGTGGGGAAGATCTTGGGTAGGTTGAGGTCCAGCTGGGCCGCTGATTCCTGGATAAGCTGCGGCGGACGGATGACACATGCAGGAAGACAAGCCAGAAGGGAGTTGCAGTGGTCCGGGCGCGAGATGGCAAGAGCCTGGAGCGAAACCTTTTTTGGCCTCCTGGGTGAGGAACGGACGTGTCCATACTGATGTCGTACCGCGTGACAAAAGGGACCGCAAACAAACAAGACCCTCGACCACACACAGGGAGCGTCTTCCATCGACACGTTGACTGACGCAGAGCAAGGTTCCGCCGTTGAACCCCACCTCCGCAGCCTTCCTCTCCTGTGGACTCGAGCCACTGACTTCTAATGATGCATCCAAGACACCTCCAGTCAACCCTGACCTCACACCCACACAACCACAGACACACACACACACACATGCACGTACGCACACACCCCACACACTGATTTACAGCACGTCGGACACCGCCACTGTTTACACAACCCGATGCTCCTCAACCCCTCTCTCCTCTTTCTCACGCTTCCATCCCTCAATCGCTCCACTCCTCCTCCAGCCCTGAGAGACTATTTGTCTTTCTGTCTCTACCGCTTCTCTCCTCTCGCCCTCTCTCCTCTCCCCCTGCTGTTTTTGTTTGATAGACGGCACGTCCGTCTGTCTTTCTGACTTCCTGTCTCCTTGTCTTATCTTCCTGTTTGCTCTCTGATGAGGGGAGCAGACTCGTAAGTTGTGTTTGACGGATGCAACGCACTGCTTAGTTTACAGTTTGTAGGTAGTTTGGCCTGACCAGGTCCCACTCTCTCTCTCTCTCTCTCTCTCTCTCTCTCTCTCTCTCTCTCTCTCTCTCTCTCTCTCTCTCTCTCTCTCTCTCTCTCTCTCCTACGCGCATGGCAGGGCTCTCTGTTGTTGCTGGGTATGTGCGTGCGTTTCTTTGTTGGATATAGATGTGGTTAGGGGTCAGTGGGAGACCCTCCATACGGTAGAGGATTACTAGAGGTTAATGGATGGATTAAATATGGTAATATAATGGATATTAATGTGTTTGGGTGTGTTGGTTTGGGTATGAGGTTGCAAATGTTTTGGGAATAAAAACAAAATAAAAACATGTTAGTAGTTAACCCTTTCGTAC
>NC_044067.1:16912005-16929505 GCF_902167405.1 Gadus morhua | reverse complement strand
TGTGTGTGTGTGTGTGTGTGTGTGTGTGTGTGTGTGTGTGTGTGTGTGTGTGTCCATTGGCATCCCATCTCCCAATGTAGCAGTCTATAGATTCGTTTTCTGATAGGGAGCATGGACAGTTATATGTGCCAATGCATTACAATATCATTATCTCTCTCAAGCTCCTTTTTTCTCTCTCTCTCTCTCTCTCTCTCTCTCTCTCTCTCTCTCTCTCTCTCTCTCTCTCTCTCTCTCTCTCTCTCTCTCTCTCTCTCTCTCTCTCTCTCTCCTTCCCTCTCTCTCCCTCACATTAAAACACAAACACACATGTGGCCATACATATTAGTCTATGGAGGAAGGAAGGAAGGAGAGGAAGGGAGTATGAATTTAATATCCTCCATTACCAGAGTTAATATTACGCCAAAGAAAACAATACATGTTTCAGCATCCATGCAAAACAATACATTCCGAAATATAATATAGTAATATAGAAAGAAAATGTATCGCAACCCTGGCTGCTGGTGTAAAGTCTAAAGCTAGGAGGTCTTCTCAAACAACCACTCAGAATAAACAGAGGACCTTAATAAATGTTGCCTGTATTTTGAGATCTTAATTTATTTAGGCTATTCCTGGCTATTCAAAAATAGTGTGTGTTCCAAATTGTCCATCTTTACGAGGTACTAAGTATGATACTTTTTGGGGTCGTTAAATATTGACATGAAATCGTTATCAGTCCTCCCAATGGCTCAAAAACATTCTTCGTTTTAATGACAACCCTTGATAATGTGTTCATATTTAAAACTCTTAAACCATGCACTATAAACATGCCATAATCATGGATTGTAGTTTACTTTCATGTTTTCACAGAAAAAAAAGTGTGTAGCGTGGGTTGATCGTTGCTATGCAACCATAGAAAACCATATGCCTATTGGCTATCAGTGACCTCACCGATACTGATGAAAGTAGTGCACGTGCATGGCTCCAGCATGAGGAAAAAGAAACACAGAAACTAGATACCAACTAGATACCTTTGAATTCATAAGACACTGAAGGTGGGATTAAAGTATCATGGGGGCTTTTAGTATTTGTCAGTGAATAAACTCTCTCTGCAGTAACCCCGCCAGCTACAAAACCATGTTAATCTGATCATTCAGGAACCTCACTATTTCCATCTCATACTGCAGGGTCCTACTTTGTCACACGCACTGAGCCTACGTTTTATAAAGAGCTTGGCTATCCACTTCAACAACGTTAGTAATATTACTGTGATATTCGCTTATCGACATGTTTTGATATGATACACTACTTAACAGCTCTCGAAGATCAATCGGTTGAATTTGACTTTATGGTCAGGGCTAGTTACGAAAATACTTATCTATTCTTATATTTTATACAGACCATAATACTGCTTCTTTTAATCACACTTGTCTGTCTGAGGTCCAGCCTTTCAACCTGTTCAGGGACACTACCGAGATGAAAATGTAATTACACTATCAGATTCCTTTATGTATACCACTGTCAGTTACAGTGTGGGGCCTGGGCTTCTACTGCCTACTTCCTGTTTCCTTTTTGATATTTTCTTGTTCATGGCTTTCGCCACTGTATCCGTCCATTGACGGATCTCATTGACTTTGCATTGGGGCGATCCCGAAATGCATTGTGGGTCCGTCTGTTCCGTCGGCTCCGTCTCTTGCGTTGCAAGTTGAGAAAATTTAAACACCTTGTTCACACTACATACGTCCGTCGGCGAATGGCCGAGGGCGTGTCTGACGCATAGGGGACTAGTCTTTGTAGACGCATGCTGCAGCCAATCAAATCGCCTCCCTTATTTAAAAATATATAAAGCCTGGATTTTTCCTGCTTCTTCCTGCTTGTTATTGCAAAATGGATCCAGCAAACGCGTGGAGTGTATTTGCATAACCACGATCTGATTGGCCGAAGGATCCGTTGCAGCCTGAAAAGTTGCAATGGAACGCAAGAGACGGAGCCGACGGAACGGACGGACCCACAGGGCATTTTCGGGATCGCCCCATGCAAAGTCAATGATATCCGTCGACGGACTGACCCTACATGCCCACTGCACCGTCAATCAACGGACGTGGGAAGGCGTGGCTGACGGATGGGGGAGTAGTCTTTGCAGAGGCATCCGTCAGCCAATCAAATTGCTTCGCCGGGTTCTTCCCGCTTCTTCCTGCTTGTTGCAATGCAAGATGACCCGCTTCGCCGCTTTCCAGTATCGTCAGAGCCCGAGTCGCGCCACAGTGCTTAAATTTGCATACGCGATCTGATTGGATGACGGATCCGTCGCTGCCGAAAAAGTTGAACATTTTTCAACTTTCTGACGGCGCCGAAGGCTCCAACGGAACGGAAGGATCCACAATGCATTGCGCGTCCGTCCCCATTCAAAGTCAATGGGGATCAGTCAACGGACGGAGGTAGTGGGCACGAGGCCTGATGCAGTGAGCACTTTTCAGGCTGCAACGGATCCGTCAGCCAAGCAGATCGTGGCTCCGTCGGCAAATACCACTCCCCCATCCGTCAGACACGCCTTCCGTCGTCCGTTGACGGACTGATGCAGTGGGCAAGCTCACTGCTGCGTACTGCTTTTGCATCAATCTCGGATGCGATTTAGCTAATCTAGTTGTGATTGGCCAGTAAATCCAGTCTTGGAACACGCACGCAGCAGCTGCTCATGCGCACCCTGAATGACTGAGAAAGAGAAAAGAGACAGACACATTAAAACGTTATGGATTATTTGTCGGCCCACCGAGCCACCGATGCGGCGGCCAGTACACCACTGCTTGTTAACTATGACCTGTTGTTTTACAGACTAAATATCTAAATACAATTTAAACTCTATCAAGGAACCTCATCACTTGACACTTGCCTTCTAGCAAGTGTCACACGTGTCTACGATATTTCCTTCTAAATTCAGAACGGGACTGGGAGGTCAGGTGGGGGTATTCAGATGGTTGTATTCTGCAACCTCACCGCTAGATGCCACTAAATCCTCTATACATAATGTAACCAATGTGTGTGCCAATTATGGCACCCATCCCTAGAAGTACGGATCCCACACTCTGCATTCCTTCTCCGGCTTTCTATCTTGATAATTAAAGCGGGCCTAGGGTTAACGGGGTGTCCCACAATACAGCCTGTGAAGCCATTTGAGACTGTAACCGGGATTGAGGACTATTCAAATCGAATGTTCTGGACTTGACTAGATCTTTTCCTTTTTACGTTTCCGTCTCGCTTTGGTCTCCCTTAGAGCTCTGACACACAAAGCCAACGGAAAATAAATGTATGTGTCAGTCTTCAAAGATGGCAGCTTTGAATGTGGGACTTCATGTGAAACTCTTCCGTACCGGGGCCCTGTGAGCCCTGACCTGGGGGCCCTCTGTCCCCCCCCCCCCTCCCCCCCGCGTCTGCAGCAGCCCCTGCTCCTCCTCTCTGGAGGATACCATCCATGGCCCGCAGCCAATAGCAGCGCTGTAATGACACATGACCGGCTGACACACTCTTCGCGACACGGCCCATTGTTCCCTCGTATTGGTAATGACACGCGCACACAAATGGCAGCATGCACGCAGGCACACACACACACACACACACACACACGGTATGCACGCACATATGCACATGCAATGTGAAATGCAGAAAATAAAGAACACAGGGATCAAAAACTGAAAAACCTAGGTCGAAGAAAGAATTGAACGACCTACAAACGCAGGTACACACAGACAGAAAATCACAACACACGCACAGTCTTTGTGGAAGCGTCTGCATGTGTTAAATTAGTATTGTGTGTGTGTGTGTGTGTGTGTGTGTGTGTGTGTGTGTGTGTGTGTGTGTGTGTGTGTGTGTGTGTGTGTGTGTGTGTGTGTGTGTGTGTGTGTGTGTGTGTGTGATACACTAGGAGACGGCTTGGTAAGACGCGTACACTGGCAGCATAATAACTCTTAACATTGACATGTAGAAGTTGTTTGGTAGGCTTGTCACAGCTGAGCAGACAGAGTGACATGCTGCTCCCCGGGTGGGTTGGCTGTGTGTGTTTTGTCCCAACATGCGATTCATTAGACGGAGACAGCGAGTTTAGCGTGATGGTTTTGATCATGCAGAACACATGCAGGATGCATCATTAAAATCATCTATACATGTTTTTTTTCAAATAAGGATGTTTGGTGTGTATTTTGAATTCCCAATTGGTTGTTTGTGGCGTGTGTGTGTGCCTGTGTGTGTGTGAGAGGCTGTTTATATGGATCTGCCTGTCTGAACCCACGCGTGCATCAGTACCACTGCTGTATTCTGTTTTATTATTTGCAATGTGTGTATGTGACTTTGTTAATGTGTACATGCGTGTGTGTGCGTGTGTCTTTACGCATGTGAGTGTGTGTATTTATGGTGCATGCGTGCATGCTGAATTATTTTTTGCAGTGTGTGGGGTTATGTGTGTATGGGAACATGCATGTGCAAGTGTTGTGTTGTTGTTTGTGTGTTCCTCTGATGGGTTCCGCAGTCTTAGCCTGTCAGCGTGTGTTACAGATGTGTCGTCTCTTCACACATAACATCTGTTCTTTCTGTCCCCCAAGAGATACACAACCTACTGCTGAGATAGCCCAACTAATGAACACACACACACACATGCACACACATGCAGAGACAAAAAGGCATACAAACCTACGTCACATAACTACATAGAAAAATGTCTTGTTTGTGCTTTCATTCTAGTCCTAAGTTCTTCCTTCACAACCGTACTGTTAAATCCTCTCCCTGAGGATTGGACAGTGGAGGTAGTGCTACAGTAACCACCAGAACACACTAGTGGAGGCAGAGCTACAGTAACCACCAGAACACACTAGTGGAGGTAGAGCTACAGTAACAACACACTAGTGAGGTAGAGCTACAGTAACCACCCGAACACACTAGTGGAGGCAGAGCTACAGTAACCACCCGAACACACTAGTGGAGGTAGAGCTACAGTAACAACACACTAGTGAGGTAGAGCTACAGTAACAACACAAGTGATGTAGAGCTACATTAACAACACACTAGTGGAGGTAGAGCTACAATAACAACACACTAGTGGAGGCAGAGCTACAGTAACAACACACTAGTGAGGTAGAGCTACAGTAACAACACACTAGTGAGGTAGAGATACAGTGACAACACACTAGTGAGGTAGAGCTACAGTAACAACACACTAGTGGAGGCAGAGCTACAGTAACCACCAGAACACACTAGTGGAGGTAGAGCTACAGTAACAACACACTAGTGAGGTAGAGCTACAGTAACAACACACTAGTGAGGTAGAGCTACAGTAACAACACACTAGTGGAGGTAGACCTACAGTGACAACACACTAGTGAGGTAGCTACAGTAACAACACACTAGTGAGGTAGAGCTACAGTAACAACACACTAGTGAGGTAGAGCTACAGTAACAACACACTAGTGAGGTAGAGCTACAGTAACAACACATTAGTGGAGGTAGAGCTACAGTAACAACACACTAGTGAGGTAGAGCTACAGTAACAACACACTGATGGAGGTAGAGATACAGTGAACGCAAGGACACAATCGTAGAGAAAGACCTATTTAGAGGCTGTAATACATCCATAAAATCTACTCCTATAATTCTGGTTATGACCTGCTCTAGTATTGCTTTAAGCCATACTTATTTTCATCAATCTATAAATCCTGGACAAATATAGCTCTAAAAAACATATAGATATATATATATAAAAATATATATTTATAAACATATAAATATGATGTATGCATGCATATGTATATTTCAATGAACATAATGTATATGAACAGTATGTATCTATGTATACAGTATATATGTGTAAGCATACATATATACTGTATATGGCAGGTAAACCACACACAGCCCTACATCCTTCTTCTGTATGCCTCTCCTCTCCATCTCCTTCTTCTCCAAATCTACCTCTCCACCTCCTCTCCCTCTCCACCTCCCCTCTCCTTTTAAAGTGCTCTTTCTACCTGTGGAGAATGGCTGCTCCCTCCCTCCCTCTCTGCTCCCCATGTTTTTCTTTTCACACTCTCCCCCCCTCTCCCTCTTGCCCAGCTCTCCCCCTCCCTCCCCTGTCTGCCTTTAGTCAAGCGGCCAAATGCATTGTACCTTCTTAGCTGGACTTATTTGTTCACAAAAAAAACACAAGGCCACACACACACACACACACACACACACACACACACACACACACACACACACACACACACACACACACACACACACACACACACACACACACACACACACTTATATATAGACCAAGAACACACACACACAGACACACACATTATCATTTACACACAGACACACACAAAGATCAAGGCATGCCGTTTATAAAGTACTGACAAGGTACAGAGACCTCACACACACACACACACACACACACACACACACACACACACACACACACACACACACACACACACACACACACACACACACACACACACACACACACACACACACACACACACACACACACTCACAAACACACCCACACACCTTCACTCACACAGTGCCAATCCACTTAACCAGGCCACTCTCCTTGTGAAAGCGTCTGATTGGATCTCCCGCAGCCTAATCATCCAATCAGGGGCAGAGCAATCTGTTCCCCACTGGGCCAACCAGAGGCCTCGTCTCGGCTTGCTCGGTTCCCGTGGTGATGGCGAGGCAGAGTCGTGCTCGGCGCGTCCCTGCCGCTGCTAGCGAGCGTGCTCAGACGGTCCCGTCCCTTGGCGGCGGGTCGTCCAGCGGGGCACCTGCGGCGTGTCCTTTATTGTACGCCTCCTGCAGGAATCACACCCCTCCCCAGGTTGTTGTTTAGCTGTGATTGACAGCTGCCATCCCCTGCCCGGCCGCCCCTGTCAGGGCGGCCGGCTCATCGTGAACCAGCTGCCCCTTCACAAATGTCATCTCGCCCAGAGAGAGGGGGAGCAAGTAGACATACAGGAAATACATTAGCCGCACTGGGAGCGCCGCTGTGTTTCTATGAGCGGTACAGGAATGGGTTTGTCTGGGAGCAGGTGGTGTTTTGTGTTCTCAGGGAATAGGACTTTAACCAGGGATTGCTGGAATGTGGAAAATGAATTGTTAAATTTCTAATTCTGACCAGTAACCGACTACTCACTGTTTTTGTGTTTAGATTATCGTGCTCAGAAGTTTGTGAAATAACGCGCATATATCCACAATGAAGAATATCATAAAAACTTTCCTCATGATGCCTCACTGTCCTTTAGATCGATATAATGATTGACTGATTAATACTTTTTTTTACTTTGACACATGGTCTGTCAGGTTTTTTTTCCATCCAAAATTGTAACTCTTGAAATATTACAAAAGTTTGAGCTGAAAATAAATAGTTGTATTCTGGGTCACATAACAATAAGTACTATAAAAAAGCAGGGGGAAAGAGAGAGAGAAAGAAAATGAAAGCGCGTTAGCAATTTGAGGTCATTAAAAGTGCTGCTCACTGGGTCATGGCTGGAGCTGGTCCTTTGTGCTCTGATTGGCTAATTATCTTGTGAAGTAGGAAATTACTCTTGCACCCAGATCTTCTGATTTCCTCCCAGTGTGCGAAAAGAACGACTTAATCAAAATATAATCAGGATGGAATAATTAGGGCTTTTATCTAAAGAACAGAGAGCCTTGAATGGAATATGCTTTATAATGCGGAACCATGTCTTACTAGGCTGGAGGCCCGGCCCGCACGGTGTGGTGTCACATGACTACTCTTACTCAGCCTGATTTAATTTCCAAATGAAACCGTGGATTACCTTAGTATGATGCATGCCGGGCATTTCTACTTAATTTCAGGACTTTCTAAGTATTATAGTACAGACGATGCCATGCCGATTCTGTAACTGTTAAATGGCGACAATTTAAAGTTCTATGAATGATTTGTCAAACTCCACAATATCACTTTGATTCATACCAGAGTTTGTTAAAGGATTTGGCCGGAGACCCCAGTGGTGTTTTTCCATTAGCACTTTTGGCCGTGCTGAGCTGTACCGTACTTGCGTTTCCACAACCGTTTAAAAGGGCTGAGCCTTGCCGAGCCAGGCCAGTAAAGTATAGTGGAAAGCCTCAACATGCAGGTTAATTGTTGTTCATTGTTTATGCTGAGATGTGAAGCAGCCATTTGGTTGAGCTCAGTCCCCTTCACGGTGTAGGCCTGTTCTGAAATTGGGAAGTTTGCGAGCTTTGAACTATATTCAAAATGATGGTTTAGCAGCTTAACAAGCTGTGTCTTTGTTTTTTTCCAACACAGGTTAGCATTTCTGTTGTTTCAATTGTGTGTTTACATGCAACTGCGCATGCTCCCGGACTTGGCAAGTGAGCAGTTACAATTCTTGAACGCTTACTGTCCTGGTCACAAGAATGGTGGGGAACTTTTGATCGAACTGTGGATTTGTATTGCCTTGACCAACTGGTTTCTGTGGACGGGCTCTGCAAGGAAAGGTTACATTTGTGTTCAGTTGAAAGTCTCAGTACATCCATACAACTAAGAACTGAGCACTTGTTTTTGGATTTAGATGTGAATGCTTAGAATGTCTTATTCCAATCGAAAACAACTCCACCTCCTACATTTACCCTCACGACTTACAGAAGAATCAGAATTATCACAGTGCTCACACAGCACTATCTTTATGCAAAATTATATTTGGTGCCTCAGTCTGTAAGTCAGTATGCACAGTAGCGTTTAAACAGAGAATTTAAATGTGTGCATATGTTCCACGAAAGACAGATAAAGCCATGGGAGCTCTTAGTCGTTTTTGGATTTAATGGTTGTCACTGGCTCGACAAATGCCCGTCTATGTTTTATATCTCAACATAGACAAAGTCTAATATAAAGCAGGGGTCTTAACAAACCCGCCAAATCCTTTAATACTTGATTCTGATAACAATTCCCTTCGACATCGTTCCAAGGGTGTGACTTATTTTTTAAAAATTGGACACCTCTGCCCTTTGACAGTTGCACATCAATACACCAGAGCTGCAGATATGAGTACTTAACACCCAATGTGCCCTTTGTGGGGGATAGAAAAACTCAGATCCTATCGATGAAAACTTTGACAAGTTTGTATGCATTATTTTTGTGTTAAACAAAGCTCTTCTTTATAGATATTTTGCTACCTTGTCTGAACCTGAGTGTTCGTGATACCTTAATAAATTAAAGTTGATCGCCAGTTGTTATGCCCCTTCAGTCCGCCCCATCCAAGTGGTTCAATGACCAGACACAGTGGTCGGATGTTGCTTATCCTGACATTTGAATGTCCGGACATCTAATCATATTGGGTTTTATGACCAGCTTTTCGATATTTACCCGTTTCCCTGCTAATGTGAAGGGGCCGTTTTATGTCCCCGAAAAGGGGGCACAGCCTCAAATGTTGATGCGATCAAACGCCAAGAAACATCAGACTGCTGGTCTGGTGTATGAGCTATGAATCCAATATATTAAACAATGGTCAAATGTGCATAAATTTAGGGCATTTAGCAGACGCATTTATCCAGAGCGACTTACAACAATTCATAACGATGGGACGATGGGAGCATTTAGGGCTAGGTGTCTTCTTTACCTCTACATGGGAGCCAGGGAATAACCTAGCAACCTTCTGGTTACAAGTCAACCCGCTCTACATCCTGACCTAAGCCAATATATTATATACCTTTAGAAGATAGATTTAGAAGTAGCTGCATGCTTATGTAGGCCCACTTTATGCAAAGCTCACATTAGGACCCTCAAATCTTTATAAAATGCCGTCCGCAGAGAGCAGCTCTAGCGACTGTCAGATGACAGTCTTCATGAAATCGCTGCACGCTGCAGCACACTCAAGCCAATTTAGGTAGGACAGATAACTACCTGGGGGTCTCACGCCACAAGATCTCTACAGTACTCAAAACCAAGAGTTTCAGTTTTTGCATACAGTTGCCAAGGCTACTGAACAGTGGCTACGGGAGTGTGTGGCTATTATAGATTCAGCCATATACGGCCATACAATAATAGCAATAAGCTACCTCTTGTGCATCTATATTTCTGAGTTAATAAGAAATGTCTGTTCACTCTCCAAAGTAAATTTCCTCTTTTTGATTCCCAATTTTATACAGATTGTACTACAACTAAGTGTGGAAATACTCTTTGACGTCAGTATCAAGTCAAAGGTCTTATAGAGTAGGCTGTTCATAAGGTGCATTATCGAGAAAGAGAAAATTAACCTTCATTCACATTTGCTATACCACTTGAGCCTGTACACATAATGGCTTTATATAGGTCATTCATCGTTATTAAAAGGTATATTGGATTTTCAATGTTTAGTCTAACTTAACTTTTTCCGAACTGTCTGTATTAAATATTAGAATTGGCAGAAAATGTCAGAATATGATAATTCATCTGGTTGCATGTTATCCTTCTGGTATAAGAGAGAGAGAGAGAGAGAGAGAGAGAGAGAGAGAGAGAGAGACACAGACAGACAGACAGACAGACAGACAGACAGACAGACAGACAGACAGACAGACAGACAGACAGACAGACAGACAGACAGACAGACAGACAGACAGACAGACGGAGGTTGTGTGTTTAGCTTTTATCTGACTTGATAGAACCATCTTTTCAATTGGCTTCAGTAAACTAGACCGTCGGTCGGTCCCTCCCAGAGATGCCGGGGAGCCTTTCAGGGGAAGGAGGAGAAGAGCGGTGGACAGGCTAACAGCTCGGATTAGTTGATCTGATAATGGAAGAGGACATAATTAGAGGGAAAAATATCCCCATTTTCTCTTCCCACCTCACTCTCCCCCTCATTCTCTCTCCATTCTTTGTGCGCCCCGGTTCTGTATAGCAGCCGCCCGGCCTCACACTATCTTTGTCTCTGTCTCCCCGTCTCTCCATCTTTTGCTGTTTCCATCTGATCTCTGTTTGATTTCCTCTTTTCATGCTCCATAATGGTTAGATTCAGAAACCTCGCTCTCTCCTTCTCACCCTTTCCATTACCCCCCCCATCTTTCTCTTTCTCTCTCTCTCTCCCTATCTCCCTCTCTCCACCTTCCACACCTCTCTTGCCCTCCCCTCTCTCTCATTTCAGTGAGGGCCCCTCCTGCTGTGATCCTGGCCATCAGTAATGGCTCCGGGCCCCTGGTGGATAGAGCACAGATGATGCATTAGGGGATGGGGTAACTCAATGGCTTATGAAGGCTGACCACAACCCCCCTCCCTCCCCTCCTCTCTCTCTCTCTCTCTCTCTCTCTCTCTCTCTCTCTCTCTTTCTCTCTCTCTCTCTAGCGCTCCATTCCTCACCCGCCGCTTTTATATTATGTCGGGTATCTGTTGGTGAGCCGATCACTTCCGTCGCCTCTGTCACTCTCTCTCTTTATCGCTATCCCTCTCTTTCTCTCTCTTTTGCCGTGCCTCCCTCTCGCCATCCCTTCATCTCTCTCCCTACCTTTCAAGATTCACGATTCTCATTCATATTCTCTCCTTCTGGCTCTCTCTCTTTACGTCTCTATGTATTTCTATATAAAGTATATGTTACACATAATGTCTCCCTCATTTTTCCATTTCTTTCCTTTTATTGAGATGTTTCTTCCTCAGTCACTCTCTTCCTCATCCTTCTGATGGATTTAAGTGATAAGCGTGGATCCCGGCTCTTCATTTGAAAACATTTTCAAATATCCTATACACCCCTCTCCTTACCTCCTCCCTCATTTACCAATTTCTCCTCTCCTTTCTTTTTTTTCTCTTCCTCTTCCTTTCTCTCCCTCCCTCTCTCCCCCCACCCACTCTCTCCCTCCCTCTCTCTCCCCTCCTTCTCCCTCTCTGACACTCTCCTGCTCCTCTCTCTCTCTCTCTCTCTCTGTCTCTCTCTCCCTCACTCCCTCTCTCTGTGGCATCGGCTAGATAATGGGGATCAGAGGAGTATGCGTCTCTTTTCCATTAAAGCCACCGCAGGTTCATAAACCCAATCACAAATCAAACAAAAGGGTCTCTGCGCGAGCGGAGAGGACGGGAGATTACAGTACCGCAGTGCCAAACAGCCCTCCGTAAAATCACAGGATAGGAACAAGCCAAATGGGAGCCTCCATTTTACAAATGAGCTCTGAATCTGAAGTGTGAAGAGGCTTGCAAATAGCACTAAGGTGCACACGCACCAAACCACCTCCGTACCACGCACGGCTTAGTGCAGATGCATTGATGGAAACGTGTGCATGGACACACATTCACACACACACAAGCACAAAAATAAACCCACATCTGTCAATGCACAAAAGATGTGCTAGCAGGTCCTTCTGTATGCTGATGACTCCCCACTCTCCAACTAACTACCATAGACAATCAATGGGGGAACGACTTGGATTTAGTTTCCTTTAGAGATGCATGCACACATGAGAATTCTTTCTTCTAAAACGTGGCGTTGAGAAGCAGAATATTCATTCATTTGTGTTTGTTTATGAGCTGAACAGCAGCCCATGTAGTTGTAGCCGTATAGTTTCCAGTGAGAAACGTTGGAAACACACTTTTGTGGGATGTACAAAAGCTTTGTTTGCCGGTTGTTGCGGTGCTGTTTGTGACTGGCAGACGGATAACCTTCCACCTGTCGGTGAACTGTGTGCACAACATCTGCCTGTTAGTCCCGAGGTAAGTCATCCTCTGCCATCGGCGTATTAGCATGCAGAGACAGAGAGAGAGAGAAACAAAGAGAAGCCGCACAGCTCAAAAAACGAATTGAAATGTCCCTCCCAACCAGCCAATTACTGTGGTCCACCGCATGAGTAATAGCGGCAGCGCACACTAACTCAACACTCTGATTCAATGAGTAAAGTTTAATTCAATCAATAATATTTTACTGGAGAACATAACACGTACACATGTGTCACTTTTCTGCAGGGAGTCAGCCGTCTCACTCTGGGAGTTCAGTCCCCAAAGTGAGGACACACAACCTCAGTGGCATTGTTCAAAGCAATGTTCAGATCAATGCTTTAGTGGAAATCCAACGTATTGGATTATCTTGCAGTTTGCGCACACACACACACACATACACACACCCTTTCTAATGGTTCCAGGCACAGACACACTGGGAGTGTTTCTAACGAACAAAAACAAGTGTAATGCAACATGTCTAATGTCCCCAGGCACGACAGAGACCAAACACTGCCTTTACATCCATCTTTTCTCTCTATCTCCTTTATCTTTTTCCTTTATCACCCTCTTTCTTTCTTTTTACCTCTGAGCATTATTTCCATTTTTTTTAGCTAAGTCACCAACACAATGTGTGTGTGTGTTTGTGCTTCAGTATGTGTGTGAGCCTTCAGAACACAGAGCTTTGTTCCTAGATTCCAAAAAGATGCCCTCAGAAAGACTCCGGAACTAGGTGAGCATTAGCAGGATGTCACCCTGGTAGCACCACTGTGCACTCTAAGTGCACTCTCACATGAATATGATTATTAACCTCAGCCATAATATAATAAAACTTTATCCAGCACCATTGATATACTTTATTTGGGGCCCAATGCAGCAACCGTAATGTAGCATTAGCGTTATGTAGCACAATGTAGCAATTTTTTAGACAAAGACAGACCCAGCCACGAACATGTACAGACACAATGGCAAAGTAAACAAGTGCTTTGTCTAGGGAATTCCCATCACACCGCTCCCTGTAATAAGTGTTCTGTACTGTGAGATCCCAGCACTTATCCCAGTCTAATTAATCACACGTTGGACAAACCACACACACGCCACTCCCCCAGGGACCAGCATGTCACTCTGTCTGCTCAGCTGTGACAAGCCTCCCAAACAATTATACATGTCAACGTCAGGAGTTCACAAAAATATATCTTACACACATGCACACACACATACACAAGCATGCATTCACGCATGCAAAGACATACTAGCACATCACAAACCGAAAGACACACATACACATACACATATTACGCACATTTTTATACATAGATACATACACATGACACACACTAACCATTATGCACTTTGAAATGGGAATCTATATTTTCTTAAGCTGAGCTAGAAACAATATTTGGTACGAAAATCAATAATACTTAAATGGCTCTGAATAAAAATAATTTTCATTGTAGCATTTTCAAAATGTCACCCGCATTCCAAAGAAACATTGTGTCCGACCAAAATATTCTCAGTGCAAAGTTTGCACCTTGAGCAGTGGTTAAACTTTATTAGCAATTAACAAAACAGCTTTATTGATTTTTGCGGAAATGTCAAAGAAATGTTGAGTATATCCCTTTGTAAACAATGAAACTTTTCCAACTAGCAGACCTTTTTCAAGAGATACAACTACAGACGCAAACAATTTAATTTAAATTATATTTCTATTTTTGATTTATATCTATTTTTGATTTTATCTGTGTTGTTTTTGTTTTTGATTGTTTCTGCTAGTTTTTTTAAAACTAGCAATTAATCTAAACTCATATCTAGAAGTAATATCTAATATTTGTTTCAAATTCAAGCACAATATCTATAAATGCTACATGCAACGCCAAACCTATTCTCTGTTCAGGTTATTCAGGTTCAATAAAGACGAAATGCAAGATTTGGATGAATACACATAGTTTTGTTAAATCTGGACTTCTAAAATCAATGAATGGGCTATTTCATGTCTAAATATCCTCACGTAAGTATAGCAATGAAGGGAATGAAGAAATGATAAGTATTATTTGAGCTTACAAACCTTGTCAGCACTATACCCATATTTTCTGAATATTTCTTGACTAATTCATCATTCCACTTCATTCAATTAGTCGTGTCTGTATTTGAGGAGAAAAGGTCTGACTGTTAGTGTGCCATGACTGTGCTGTCATTCACAGCTATGTGTGTGTTGTGTGTGTGTGTGTGTGTGTGTGTGTGTGTGTGTGTGTGTGTGTGTGTGTGTGTGTGTGTGTGTGTGTGTGTGTGTGTGTGTGTGTGTGTGTGTGTGTGTGTGTGTGTGTAACTGCAAATGTGTAACTTGAGTGTGTCAATATATAACTAATAAATACCTAATATCCAACTCAATGAATTTAGTCACTAAAATAAACTAAATAACCGACAACGCTTAACGACATGAAGTGTCCCTCGGATATCTCTGGGGACACAAACACGACGGATACACACCTGTCCTGATCGGTCTCTCATCTCTCGCCTAAACCTCTTCCTCCTCATCGTCAATCAGATTGGTGGATGGATGTGCGGTGGACGCAGACAGACGTGGCTCATTGTCTACTCCTCTTTGTGTGTGTGTGTGTGTCTCTCTCTCGCTCTCTCTCTCTCTCTCTCTCTCTCTCTCTCTCTCTCTCTCTCTCTCTCTCTCTCTCTCTCTCTCTCTCTCTCTCTCTCTCTCTCTCTCTCTCTCTCTCTTTCTCTCTCTCTCTCTCTCTCTCTCTCTCTTTCTCTCTCTCTGTCCCCGGTGTTTATTGCCACATTGAGTTTTCACAGGAACTTAAGCATGAATCTTTAATTAGCAACAGCTGTTGTTCCCGATGTGCGTGTATGTGTATTTGTGTGTATTTGTGTGTGTTTGTGGGGATACTTACTATTCTCACAGGCTCAACTGTCTGTGCTCGATCACTGTTTCACAAACTATGAACAGCCTGCAGTGCAATGCGCGCAAACACACACAAACACACACACAAACACACACACACACACACACACACACACACACACACACACACACACACACACACACACACACACACACACACACACACACACACACACAAGCAAAGTCGGAAACAATCACAGGCTCACGCATTGATTAACATAAGATGCCTACCAGTGTTCCCATATATGATGCAGACCCACACGCAGGGACACTAATCATAAACACTTCTGACGTCAACAACACCCTTTGGTATGTGTGATAATCCGCCGCCATCTTCTCTTTGTAAATTCTATCTGACTCTCTCTCTCTTCTCTTCTCTTCTCGCCTCTCTCTTGTGCAGCTGTGATTTATGAATTATGTATGCTAGCCGTATGGGGTGAGAGAAGTTAGCTGGAGGCGATCATTTCCCACTTAACGGTCATTAGTTGTGTGTGATGGCCAATCAGCTTGTGTTTAGCAGCGACCTGCTCCTGCATAATGCAGCCCGGCCCACCTGTTACCCTCCCGGCTTATGTTGTCGGGAGCGAGGGCTCACCGATGCTTTAAAAGTACCCCCAAGAAGAAGAAGAAACAATAAGAAACCACAGAGGAAATGGAGGAAGTAGAGAAACATAGAACCAAAGAGCTCCAAACCACCAAAGAGTAGTATAGCGCTATAAATCACAGAGGAACGTGATAAAACTCCAGAGAAAAGGAAGAGCTATCCTGGACCGCAGGGAAGAATGCTAATAAAGTTTTGGTTTTATTCCGATTTAAAACTTTGGTGTTTCTGTAGCATTGAGCAATGTGGATGGTACAAATGCAATGCAATATACAATCTACAGAATAAGCAAATATGAAATACATACATGTCGATTGAGTCCATTCATTTATTTGTATAAATGTGACCTACTAAATAACAACAAAAACTGAATTGATGAATTGTCGATTGGAATCTTTACTGAATTGGATACTGCTGGATATTAGATGCCATACTAATGGTTGGATGGGAAGTTCAGCAGATCTGTAAACCACCAAGAAGAACTATTCTACCAAAGAAGAAGATGAGACACTAGAATTATAAATAATAGAGGAAATTTGTTACGTACAGTATTCCTCCTTTGTTTACAACATTTAATCGGTTCAGCAATAGAAAATGTTAAAATATTCTGTATTACATTACACAACACATTTTTTCACATGGAAGACATTTTTCTCGAGGATTAGTTTGTTAATAACACTTGTACCCTGTGAATATCAGCTGCGTCAGAGCGTTCCCCCTTGGGTGTCAGGGGACCTCAGACTGGCTGAGTCTTACTGACCCTGTGACGCAAACACACAAAAGCAAACAAACACCTATCAATTGCCCAGATCGCCTTCTCTCTAAATTACTTGTTTCTCTACCAGCAGTGGATTATATTTCCAGGGCATTCTCCGGGTAAATGTCATCCTTTCTATTTTGCTAAACATCTGTCCACTGCTACTGTATTTCACTTCATCTCTATTGCTATAATTCTCTGCCTTCTGCCCTTCTTCTCTCTTCTATTCCTCATTCCTCCTTCTTCTTCCACAAACATGCATACAGAAAAAAACAGTGTAGTGGTTAGGGTGTTGGGTCCTGGGTTTGATCCCTGATGTCCTCAGCCTACCTGAAGACATCCTTGAGCAAGGTGTCCCTCCCCCTCCCTTGTCTTTACTCCTCTATTCTCTTACAGTTCCTTCTGTTTGGACCTCTTCTCCATGAACAGGCCTCTCCTTCCTCTAACCTAGTCTCTGGAACAGTCTGCCAGAGGAAAAGAGGGCATCCCAATCTGTAACAATTTAAAACATACTTTTTTATTGCTTGACTTTCTTCCAGTCCATTATCGGCAAATCTTATTTGTCTCTTTCAAATGTATTCC
>NC_044067.1:16844505-16902005 GCF_902167405.1 Gadus morhua | reverse complement strand
TATCCTCTGCACCTCCTCATCACCTCCCCCTCTCTCTGTCTGTCTCTCTCTCTGTCTGTCTCTTTCTCACGGTCTCTTTTTCTAAATGACTCAGTCTCCTTACCTTTCTCTTCTCCTCTCCACCATTCTTCTCTCTCCACCCCCTCTTTCTCCCATCTCCCTCTTTCCCCATCTCCCTCTTGCCCCATCTCCTCCTCCATATCCTCCTCTATCTCACTTCTCCTCACTACAGACATGGCCCCGTATAGTGGAAGCTATCCTGCGAGTCTCAAACTACAACCAGGATAAATGGAACACTCGTAGTTAGAGAAGCAAGGCCTATTGTTTTGATGGGGAAACGTCAATAAATGTCCTGGAACGTTGGATCATAAGAACATATTAACATTTGAGAGAGGTTAGACACAAGTTTGATTTCATGACACCTGTTGGATATATTCTTACTGATTTAACTTCAAAAGTCAAGGATTACTAGGAAATCACTAGGGTGTATGAGGTCAAGGGAACTGGACTTGAATCAAATAATTACTTTCCAATGTGTTTTATGGTTTCAGTTTACGTTTCTAACCCATCCCCCTTTTCTGGGCTTTGTTTTGGGTGTTTTTGATCCGCTATCCGGCCGAAAACCTTGGATACCTTGGATTTCCAGAACTTTGGATCCATCTCTGGTGGGGTCAGTGCCAACGTACCTCAGGACCTGTTTGCGTTGGATGTAAGGGTCGCTGCCACGATGAAGGTGACCGTGATGTTCGGGCGGACCGGGGTGGTTGTGCCTTGTAGAGAGGGATGGACGGTCCAGGACCTCATCCAGCAAGCCACCCAGCGGGTCAGAAAGCTACTGGAACAGGTATGTTGCATCCAAAAGAACTAAAGTAATCTCAGGCCTAGTTCTGTTCCATGCACACACAGGAATACATTTGAATGGCTGTCCATGTACTGACCAAGTTCTTCTAGTTACACATTGCCTCATCATCACTATCGCTATGTGATGACATGATCATGATAACATGTCTTGCGTTATACTATTATGTTGTTTGATGACTTTGCATAGCCCTGTTCAGTTGTCTTTTTTTTGTTGAACAAATACTTTATCTTGACAAAATATATTGTCATCTCTATGTTGTATCCACTTCTCAAATATCTCTGAAAAGATTTAAACATAAGATATCATTGAGGGATTATATATATATTTTTACTCCAGTTAATTACTCATTCTTCCCTTCCCAGTGTTTATATTACAATGTCAGTGCAGTTTTCTGGAAATCATTAAATATTCACACCAGAGACCGTATCTCTTCTTATGAGACAGCATTTTCATAATGATTCCGGTTTTATATTTCCAAATTATTAATCATAAAATACCATAAAATATTATCATATTTTATATCCCGACGGTCCCTATCATTTCCACACTCCAAAGTCTCGGGGAATGAGCCGACCCACGGAGGTCCGACTCTCTGTAATTGCGGCATGAAAGATTAAAGCCTTTCTGATGTGAGCTGTGATTGGTCAGACTTGGGACGAGGAACCCATCATTCTGATCTGGTTCTGCTGTGAAGAAATTCAGAAAGAAATGGAAATCGTTTGGTTCTTTTTTTTCTTCTGTTTGTCTTGCCCTCTCTTTCTCCCTCGGTGTCTTATGTGTGTGTTTCTCTCTCTCTCCAACTCCTCACCCTTTTCTATCTCGGTCTCTCATTCTGTCGGGTCTGGATCTATTTCTCTCTCACTCTCCGTCAACCTCCCTGTTTTGTTCTTTCTGTCATTATGAGTGCTGATCTCTATGCCTCTCTCTCTCCCTTCTCCCACCCCTCTCCCACCCCTCCCTCCCAGAGCGACGGCCCCTGTAGTCGTGACCTTGTGACCTCTATCAAACTAGCAGATCTCCTCAGTGACTGGCCTCATATTGGCTCCATTATTCAAAGAGCACACGAAAGATTGAAGTAAATGGAGAGAGAGAGAGAGAGTGATGGAAAGACACAGGTGTGTGTGTGTGTGTGTGTGTGTGTGTGTGTGTGTGTGTGTGTGTGTGTGTGTGTGTGTGTGTGTGTGTGTGTGTGTGTGTGTGTGTGTGTGTGTGTGTGTGTGTGGGTAGTTGGATGGTTTGTATGTGTGTGTGTTGGGAGGGGGGGGGGGGTGGTTTGGTGTGTGTGTGGTAGTTGGATGGTTTGTGTGTGTGTTGGGGGGGTGTTTTGCTGTGTGTGTGTTTGCACTGGGAATAAGGAGTGACACCCACTGCTCCTTGGTTTTTCGGTTTCCTTCCATATCTTAACCTCCTGAATCTTCTCCTTCACGTGAATTCTCATCTTCAGTCACTCCTCCCCAGGGATGCACCAAATATCTGACCTCAAGAACCAACTTTGAAGATGTATTAAAATACATTTAAATACAATCTACTGGTTCTATTTAAAATATGTTTGCACAAATGCTAGAGTTTTTTGTGGTTGTAATATATCTCTTTCTCAAATCATACGATCACAATCTAAAAACATTACCATCATACAAAGGGCAGGATTGTGTCATGGTTATTTTGCATTATTTCCAGCTGAAAAGTACAGGGCTGGAGTATCAAGCTGCCTTGTCTACAGTCTGTATGTAACCACTACCTTCTCCTTAAATCATGTTGGATTAAAGCATCTCCTAAATGATTACATGTGTAATGTGCCTGAAATGGAGAACTGTTATGCAGTGGGAACATAATGATTATTTATCAACTGAACATCGGACATGATACCAGCAGTGTTTAATATGCAGTTTATTTATTTTTTGTCACTTGTTGTTATTCATCTTCAGTTCGGGACCAAGGGTTTTAGTTCTTAAATGTCTGCTTTATCTTCCACGTGCTGATCCTCCGGCCAAAAACCTCCTCCTAGTCTGCCTTCCTTAGAAATCCTTTCTCCTGAAGTTCCACGTCATCTTGCTCCATCCCTCCCCATGTCTCCCAACAGTTTTGGCATAGCACAGAGACATACAAATAGGACTAGGAACATTGTCCATGTTGAATCATGGACCAGGCTAGTGTAGACCAGCCAAGAATGGGATGGGTTGTTTTGTTGTGATTGTGTTTAGCAGCATTGGTTTACTTTTCTCAGTGGTGTGGTGCTCCGATGCGCCCCGAAACACAACCGCAGTGTGTTTGATGTTCAGGCTGTGTGTATGTCCCCCCCAGGTGTGTCTGTTCTCATGTCAGTGATCCGTGTAACTGGGCTGCTCTGTGCTCTATTGATTAGGCCTTTATGGAGCCCAAATTAGCTTGGTTGGCTCCTCCGTGTTAAAATGCCTTGTTAAACACTGCTGTTTGTGCTGGCTCAATGACACTTCATGTTTACTCACTCGCTGCTCCTCCTGTTCGCTCTTTTTATTTTTCCCTCGTTCTCTCTTGCTCGCTCTTGTTATATTTTGCTCTCTCTCTCTCCCTCTCCCTCTCCCTCTCCATGTTTATCCCTCCCTTCCCCCCCGAATCTCCTTCCTTCCTTCTCATCTTTTATTCATCATTTACTTTTATTAACCTATTTATTTTCCCCTCGTTTCCCTCCTTAATTTTCCTCTTTCGATCCTCTGTAAGTCTCCCTCTCTCTGCTTTTGCTCCTTCTAATCCTCTGTTGTTAGGCCACATTTTTTGGTTTCTCCTGTATTTCCCTCTCTAGCTCCCTGTTCATTCCTGCTCTGGTATAGTTGTTTCTTCAACTCGTGTCTTTCTTTCACATAACTCTCCCTCTCCTCCTCCATGGTCACCACACCTCCTTCCTGTTGCTCCTCCTTCTCCCCACTTCTCGCTTCATTGCTTCTCTCGCCCTCCTCCTCCTCCCTCCCCTTGTGTCTCTCCTCCTCACTCCTACTCCTCTTCTCTCTTGCTGCTTCTGCTGTCAAATAGGAAGCTATGGACACAGCTAGTTTGGCTAATTACTCCTCACGTCCTCTCTGTGTTTCTGTCCTCTCTCCCGAGCCTCCTCCCTCAGTCATTTCCTGCATAGCTAATCATAGCCTCGTAATTAATAAAGTGTGTGTATGTTTCTGTTTTCCACAGGAGCACTATATTTGCCTAGTCTTTCTCCTTTAACACACACACACGCACGCACACACACACACACACACACACACACACACACACACACACACACACACACACACACACACACACACACACACACACACACACACACACGTGTGCAGGCGAGACTCGTTGGTTCATACACTAGTTAAAGAGTGTGGTGTTTAGTGTTGCATTTGCTTTCCTTAACCAACCTCTTCTGAAGCTGGGATTCATGCAGTGACACCGGCCTTCCCATTAACACAGCTCTGCTTATCTCAAACTTGTGCACACAGGAAAGAATAAGCCCTGTGTTGTTTCAGTGAAGAGCCTTGACTTTCGGCCCCGAGTGGAGAAGAGGAGGATGTTTTGTATTGGAAGGTCATTACGAAAGACCACGGCATGGCTTTGTTATCATCTGGGACACTTTGGTGTTATTGGAAGACACTCGGCGAGATGAACTAAACCCTGCCAGATGTCTTCAGAGCGCTTTGATCGTGAACTCGAACTCTCTCTGGCAGTAGAGCTGCTTTGATAAGTCATCAAGTTTGAGTTATCCACACCCATTGGGGAAGGGTGATAGTCACAGAAACCGAGGATAGGGAAGACTGGGGAGGGGTGTAAGAACACTTATTACCGGGGATTAGCGTGGACACATTGAAGGAGGTCTCGTCATGAGGGTTTCGCTTGTCATCGAGCCAGTTTAATGGCCGGACTAATTTCCATCGCCCGTCATTGAAGACCTCAAACAACAAATTGCTTCCCGCTGCACGACGCAGCCATGTGTAACTGTCTGTAACGAAAGTAAATGAAAGATAGTGAGGGATTAGAGCCACAGCGTAGTAAGGGAAGGGTCTTACTGGAGAAGAAGGGAAGGAGTGATGGGGAGGGAATAAGGAGAAGGGAGGAGGAGGGTGGGCGGGAGAGAAGGAGTAAGGAAGGACGGTAGGGAATGAAGGGAGGGACGTCAATGGGGAAGGAGGGAGGGAGACATGAAGGAGGGAGGAAGGAAGCAAGGAAGGAATGTTTTGATTTAGCAGGGAGTTCCTCTAAACCTTATTACTCTGTTGGGATCCTAATGAACGTCAAATACACTGACCACGAACACGTGTGTGTGCGTGCACTCCCTCTACTTGGTAGTTGGTACTATTTATTTTTGTATCCAAAAGTCAAGGCTCGAATCCCATAGCCGTGCCCAACTGCATATTTCTAATATCCATGCTAATGTGTTTCCAATATCATTATCTGTGCATTTTCTTGAGGTTACTTTCTTGCACAACTTCAATGTGGTATTTCTTCCCCCCACGAGTAAATCACAGTGACGTCTCATAGCTCACAGTGCAGATCCAAGAAGTCGCCGGTGCTGGTGTGTGTTCACGTGCGCAGCGTTGTTTAGAGTGGAGTGCGTGTGTGTCCTGGCAGTAAGAAGAACCGATATCATCATAAACCACTGGCACCGGGCCAGTGGGAAACAATTAGTCCTGGGAGGGAGGGAGGGAGGGAGGGAGAGGGAGACGCGTGGTGGTTTGGTCTCCGCAGACCGACCACAGGGACCGGCCCTGGGACACAGCCACTCTCACACTCCTCTCTATTGTCCACCTGTTCCCTCTGGGGTAAGGTTTCTGTTGTGTGAACCAGGAGTATTGATACGTTGTGCTCTAGTGTTGGCACGATGAGCTGCCATGGTTGTTTAAGGTAAACATGGGGTTTGCAAGCTAAACAGATAAAGTAAACATGAGGCCGAGGGGCTATCAGGTTTTGGTTGGTTGGTCGATATGAACTTGTTTGACCTAATAGACAATCGCTGGTGTTGCTTTCATAAGGGGTAAAGCACTTCTTGTTAAAAAAAATTAAATTGCAAGAGAGACAAATTATATTCAATGCTCCTGCGTTTGTGTTAGCCGACGGTTTAATTACTATTAAACAGATGGCTTTGACCTTACCCAATTTAAGGAAGACTGCTAGTTGTAACTTAATGAATCTACTTGACTAATTGACACCATGACAAAGAAGTTTTTTTCCACTAACATACCACTATTTATCTTTGCCGTTGAGAATTGTTGCATTTCACGCGCCTTTGATTGGCAGGGAAGATGGATTCCCTGAACAAATCAGGGAAGAGATGGCCTGATTGAACAGAAAGTAACTGGGAGCGGTCTAAAATCGAAATGGACTCAAATATATGCAAGTAGTCAAGCAGAACAGATATTCACACAGACACTAATAGATGGCAGATTGGCTATGGCATTTAAAAAAAATGACCCTCCAATTATAGCTCTTGAATCTTACCTTCACCACTTTTTAAAAATGACAAGGATGATCGAGCAACCAGCTCCCAAGATCTGTAAAATAATTATTTGGATTTATCTCGCTGTTTTGTTACGTACAGTGTGAACCTTGTACAACGGTTGCCATGGCAGCAGCTGAACCACATTGTCTCTTTGTCTCTGCTGGGTCCAGATGGGTCAGACTGGAAATGAACTAACAAAGTCTGGTTTCCTCCAGGTTTTTTTTTCTCTCGCCAAATAAGAAGATGATGCACTGTATCGTTTGTTATGATTTCATGTGAAGCTTCAGATGTTGTGTATCTTCAAAAAATGATTGTTTTTGCTTTCCACGGTGGTTCATTTTCTAACGTGATACAACCATGGAACTAGGACTCCACCAGTCTCTTGTGGAAACTGATCCACTGATTCAAACAAACTAAACAAAGAATGTTGTTTGACTAACTAAAATATAAAAAGTGAGGTCTCCTATTTTGAATGCATTTAACTATTTCTATACTATAATGCTAAAAACATTGGACTCCTCTATTTTAACGGTAGGATGGAATGAAAAACAGAACAAGGATCATTTTCTTTGTTGAGAGAAAAGGGTGTGGTTGGAAACACAGTAAAACACACAAAAAAACCTCACATTCCTCTCATGCAAGTCATGTGTTTACCCTGTTAGAACTATGTAGTCCACCCGCCGTGTTCAAACTTTAATTCGGTGGCAGAGGTTTATCAGCAGTCGGTTAATCACAGCGAGATAGACCATTTCATACGTTTCTAGGTCATCTCCTAAGGGCTGAACACCTAAAAATAGCTCCTCTTATCAGCAGTAGTATCATGGGGAAATCTATTCAAGTACTAATCCCCCTGATTTGAAGATTAGCCCTGTGTGTTTACAAGTCTTATCGTCGGGCTTACCATGTCTCTGTCCCTTCTCACTCGTGTAATTGGCAGAGTGGGTAGACGGGAGGTTTTCCTATACCGTACACTGTCATTATGCTCCTTTTTATCTACGTAATCCTCCCAAACTTCTGCTCAGATCCACATGTTCACCCCTCTTGTCTCCCATCACTCCTGGTTCTTTGCCCTTCCGCTGTTGTCAGAGATCAGCCGGCGTTGGCTGATCTCTGAACGACAGCAGGGCCACCACAGACATGCATTAGGCTGGTGCAGACGGTCTGCTGAAATCAAGCTTTATTCCGCTGCAATTAAGGTGTAACTTGATTAGCAGCAGCCTACTTTGCCTGCATCTACATAATGTATGTCCGTTTACGGTGTTGGGGGGGGGAGGGGGGTAGTCTTGCCGTTTTCCGAGATATCGAACGTACCGTGCCAGCTTGGATTAAAATGTGGCCATCGAGACACTTAAAGGTTCCATAAAGTAGAGTACTAATACAATAGCAGGGCAATTACATCAACTAAGCCATTAGTGAGTAGTTGTACTTTTAGCATAAATGCTCTTCGTAAGATTAAATTAGCTGAACATGCCTTTACACTGTAATACTTTTAAGAGGGAATGAACTGCATTTTAAATGTAGAACTTAAGGTCGTTAAAGGCATCTCTGGGAAATTGAAATCCTTGCCTTCCATTATTCTTTTGCATCTGTTGACGCAGATGGATTTCATTCAAAGTGTGCCTGTCGAGTTCTTGGGAGGTTTAGACTTTACAGTTGGAGGGAAAGCGCTATTGGGAATCACAAGCACAGGTCGAGGTAGTACATGTGATCAAGAGAACAATTAATCAAATAGTGCTTAGCATAGTGAGTTATCACACCTGGTCCACTGCCAGGAAGTAGCCCCCATCTGGGGGATGCGGCATGCTATCACAGTGGATCGGTGAGGAATTAACTATCCAATCAGAGATCAGGAGATGATTAGGGGGGCCATGTTGGTACATGCTGGGCAATTTGACCATCACAGAGGGGTTTGCACCCATACCCTTGCTATGGGGCCATGAGTTCTTTAGTGACGGTCAAGACCTCTATTTAATATCTGATCTGAAAGACGGATCTTCCCCTGGCGTTGTCCCTGTCTCTGTCCTGGGGTTCTGCCATAGTACTCCCACAGGATAAAAAAATGTGGAAGTGAAGGGTTCATGGATAAAAATGAGACACTCCCTCCCTAGCTGATGCATCTGGCCTGGGTGTGGGTCCGGGATATTATGGGATGTAACAATAGCCTGCATTCCTGTAGGTCAGCGATATGACATTGTGGGAGAAAGCTTGGCTTAGGAATGCACAGTAAGGCTAGTGGGGGGATGAGGAGTGTGTGAGTCGATGTTGAAAAAGATTGAGGTAGGGTGATGATGTATACCAACAGAATAGTTAGTCACAACGTTTTTTTTAATTAACTGGTGCCAAATTGTTAAAAATACGTTATGTGGGCTGTGCTTATTTCGAAAAACAAAATCGTCTTTTGCATTTAATTGAAAACATTCATCAGTATTCATATAAATACTAATTCAGATATATAATGCAGGGAGTTATTAAAAGACACTTTGTTGGCATTATTTTGAAGGTGCAACAATTAAGTCAATGTATTATATCAAATAAAGAAAAAAAACTGCTGAGATGATTGACAAGCAGCTGACCCGTGTGTGTGTGTGTGTCTGTCTGTGTCTGTGTCTGTGTCTGTGTCTGTGTCTGTGTGTGGTAGTCAGCTGTCCTGTGGTTAGGCAGCCCCATCAATCATAGAGTGGGAAGAGTCACCGGTGAGACTTTGAGTAGAAAAAACATTGGCAATGGATTTTATGTGTAGGTAATCAATAATTCAGTTGCTAAATGCCTTGGTTTTTCAAATTAAGTTAAAAATGAAAGATTGGAATGAGTGAATTTGGGTGCAACAAGTTTCCTGTTAAATTGATTCACATATCGGTTGATTAATATGTTTTGATGACTTATTTTGTAGGAAGGGGATTTCCTGGTTCGGACACACCATGTGGAGTACTGTGACGGGGGAATCCTGGACCCAGACGACATCCTGAGCGACCTGGTGGAGGACAAGGACAAGGTACACCCCTGCTGTAGACATGGTTCAGTCTGAGGGAGACGGTTGTGACTCAAGCATTCCACAACCTGATAACCATGACAGATTGTCAACAGCCGCCTAAACTCAACAAACTACACCATCTCTTGGATTGGGTTTTGTTTATTCAGCTGTGGACATATTGCTTCAGATATTCTCGTCAGGTTTGGGTTTTTACAAGATCGACTGTGTTGTGAGAGTATATTACTACCGTGTTTTTTTGTGGTCACTATCTACCTACTTATCTATCTAGCTGGCGTTAAGTTCATCCCTTCATTGGCTACAACGTTTAGCTGTAACCGCCGGTGTTAGACAAGACAGACGGATTCTAAATAATCTTCACCACAATCATAAAGTCGATTTTACACCGTTTTTAGCTGAGACGTTGGACATTATAGCGACATCAATAGTATATCCACGATTATAAAACCATCTGTGTGTGGTTCATCATATTGAACTTATATGATCAATCGCCTCCATATGTCCATACCAATCATTTGTACTTACATTTCTTCCCTAGACGGTACTATTGGATGATAACTATCAATACTATTGCAGTATTGGCCAGCCCCTGTCCACATGTACTAGGGCTAAGGAATGGAGATGGCCAGCTCTCAGTCTGATGGATGGGGCTGTTTAATGGGCTGCTTGACCGTTGCCATGACAACCTGCAGCGTGCGTACGAGAAGCCCAGTTCCTGGGCGACCATTACACACAGACATGTTAGGTCGTCGGAGGTTGTTATGGTCTGCTTTTTAATTCTTCTCCTTTTAATCAAGCTTATACTGTTGCATGTGCGTGTGTGTGAGTGTGTGCCAGAGGCTGCGGCGCAGAAGTCGCTACCTTCAACACCTTAAAATATTGCCTCTCAAGCAGAAATATAAAGGCAAGGAAGAATTGAATTTGCCTCTAGCAAAGTCATTAGCCATTCACTTTTGAGGCTTTTGAAAACATAACTTAAATATTTCTGAACTTTCTGTTACCCTGCCCCCCTACAATCTCTTCCCTTTTATTTATTTAGATGTTTTGTTTTAGAAATGTATTTTTAATATTGTAGAGGTACATTCGGCCGGTGTCGGATGCTGTTCAATTGTGTGCAGAACTTTGTCTTGAGTTATGGTGGATCTGTGTGTAAATAAACAGTCCTCCTCTTATTGAGCAGGACCAAGCTACCCACAGTGAACTTTATTTCCTCCCGCAAAACGGACCCAAAAAATCTTTGACAACCCAGCGGCTGTATTGTATTATTCTCAAACGTATAGTACCCGGTCTTCCTCTGCATGCCTTTAAGGGGGGGATGGATGCTGCACAACTCTCCGAAAACCCTCTGACTAATTAGGCAGAGAGATGCTTAGTAAGCAGGTTGCTGTGATCTAGCCGCTACATGAAGGTCCTTGGAGAGGCACAGAGAGTCTTTTGGTAACTAGGTTCTTTATTCAGAGGGGCTGACTCTGTCTTCAGTGTGTATTGTGCTCCTTTCTCTTTAGTGATAGTGTACCAAGAGGCTGTATTAGCCATCTTCGGCTGGCATGAAATCAATCTAATCTTTTCTTGTTCCGGGATGCCGTCAGGTAGTCTGCAGATATTGGGGATTGAACCCAATACCTTTTCAACACCTTCACCACTAGACAATTCTTCTCAAAGTCCCAGAGAGTTTATTTAACTTATATTTACAGTTTAAATCGTTTTGAGTGGTCTTGTTGAGGAGGGGGTTCATCTTCCTGTCCTGGAGGGCATCAGAGCCGCCAGAGGAAAACCCAACGCGAACGTGAAGAGAACATGGCGTAAACACGGAGAGAACCTTCAGAATCCTCAGAGAAAGTGCTGAGGCAGGACGTCCCAGCAGAGAGAGAACCACCGTGCCAGATGTGCCATTTCTCCTTATAAAGATGTATAATCGACACAGTCCCTGAGAACTTTTATCTTAGGAAGATCCTTTTGGCTGCTTCAATATGTGTGATTTTAATGCTGCTGTGATGTTTATCCTGCCTCGGATGCAGCTTAAAAAATTCAAGATGGTGACCTATATCGTTACATGATTCTGTGTTTGTGATGTGTACAGTATTCTATGTGTCAAGATATTTATTGCTACAGAGGGCCAAACAATGTTTTCTTTTGTGCTTCCGAACATGCTGTGGCCTTGGCCTCCACAAACAGCCACACAGAGCTGGGCGGAGGTGACTAATGAGGAACTATACTAATTGGCAAACAATAGTGAAATGGAGAACAAGATGCAGATAGATGAGTTAGAAAATTGTTGGTTGGGTGGCCTTCACATTAGAGGTTGTTTTGTTATCGTGCTTGCGTCCTTGCTGTCCTTCAGAAGAACAAATCGGTTCTTTCCAGGTACAGCTATAATAGAAGTGGAGCTTTATATGCGTCTCCTTCTGTCTTTCTTTAGTTTCCTCCCTTCCTTCTCTCCTTATTTACCTCCCTTTGTTGTTGTCTAAGTGTCTCTCCATCCTTCCCTCCCTCCCTTCCTTCCTTGCTTCCTCTGTCGTTCCTTCTTTTTACTTCTTGCTTTCTTTTTCTTTTTCCTCTCTTCTCTTCCTCTTTGTTATTGATCTGTTGTGCACACTCCTGCATTTCAACTCTTTGTCTTGCCCTTCTTTTTGGCTGCATTCCTGGTCAGTTTGTTTATCTCCCCGCTAACCTCCAATGCCCCCCATCACACCTCCAAATCCAGTGAGAGACCCGGGGGAGGGGGGAATGTGTCCCACCCCCCCCCCCCCCCCCCCCCCCCCCACCTCAAGCAAAACCATCAGAGCCAGGCATCAGGCAAAGACCAGATGACCCCCGGCCTGACGACCATGAGAGGCTGGCGTTAAACACGCCACATTAACATTTTATTACGCTGTTCCAGTGAGCCAGGGTAGCAGGCTGTCAGACTACTGTTAACCCCGCCAGCGGCACACTCTGGAGCTTCCAAAAGAGAGAGTTAAGAGTTTGATAATCCAACACCCAGGGGAGCTCCATGTAAAACCTATTATGTCTGTCTCGGCTGCACAACAAGCCCAGGAAGAATATATGGAGCCATTGGTTTCTCTGTAAGGGTGGTGGGTGGGTTCATGACGGCTGTAGTACTAGGGTGTACACACGCATATGGGCACGCACACACACACTAAGGTACACTGAGCTGTATGTAGGCTGCGCTGCCTTTTTATTCGGGGGTCGGTAAAAACAGCAGCGATGGTTGGATGAAATGGCACACCTCCAATTTTCCCCCTCCCCATGATATGTTGAGTTGCCATGGAGACGGAGTGTTTCCAACATTTGATGGGGGTTTAGGTACAGTTGGTGCTGCTCTAGCGATGTTTGGCAAACTGAGTTCAGTTCATGACCTTTTGGTGTGTATGTGTCAAATTAAAGTCCTTTTTTCATTTTGGATGTGCATGAGTACAAATTTGGTTTCTGGCATTTGGTTTGTTAAGTGCAGTAATAACTATCAGTGAAGTAAAAATATGAATAAAAATATATTATCGTGATATTCGGGTACATTCTCTGCGTCATAAACTGACAAGACTAATAATTATTCAATTTTATTCCCTGTGTGTTCTTATGCGTGTAGTGTTTTTCTGATACATATTCAGCAATGACTATTCCACGCACACACTCGCACACGCAAATAATATCCTGTTTCTTGTTAATATCCTCCCCATGCCTGCAGTAAACCCCCCCCCCCCCCAAAAAAATAGTTTTTTTGAACACACACACACACACACGCACCCCGGCAGCAGAGATTGCATATGAGATGAAAGTGTGAAATATTCATTGGAGTGAAAGCGGGGCTCTCGTAGCATTATGGGAGCTAAGGAGAATAAATGTCTCTTAATCCCAGATGAGGCTTTCAGACCAACACTCACTGGCTCCTGGTATATAACCACAGAGCCCACAGAAGCTGTCTTCAAACGTATTAAAGGCAGGGCTACAGAAAAACACATTTGATCAGGATGCATTGTGGGAACAATGGCACTGCTCTATTTTGAAAGCCTTAAAGGTTTTCTTCCAGACACGTTTGAGGAAATGTATTGGTGCTCCGAGGGTTTTTCCAAGAGTGTATGCGCAGGGTTTACAGTGTTTGTCTGCAGTTCAACTTTGTGGATGTTTATGCCTCTTACATGTACTATTATGTACTCATGCTTCTTTCTCCTACTCCTACTACTACTTTATCCAGCTGATTTGGTTTACAGGGTAGAATATAGAAACAGCAATACACTGCCATACGCTGTGTGCTTGTGGCTATTGGTGGTTTATAAAGCAGTAAAAGATTGGTAAGGCATAAACATTCAGATAAACTTATATTTATAGATGGAAAGGGTGCAGGATAGTGTAGTGGTCAGCCAAAAGGTTCAAGGTTTGATCCCCTAATGTCGGCAGCCTAACCTATAGTCAACCATCAGCAATATGCCCTATCCGCTACCTACTCCCAACAAGTGACTAAGTCACTTCAGACAAAATAATTGAATGGTAAATAGGACGGGGTGATGCGGTTAAAAAAACAACTCTATGTTTTTGTCTCGTGTTCTCAGTTTCAGTTACATCAACACGGTCTCCCTGGCATGTTGTACGTCAAAGCCACTATTAGCTTTCTGCCAGAGAAAATGACGAGTATGCAGGATATATGGATTTCCATCAGCAGTTTTCACACACACACACACACACACACACACACACACACACACACACACACACACGTTTTCCTGTACTTGTGGGGACTGTGACTTGTAGGCACCGGGGGCTGGTGTTTTAAAGGTTAGCCGGTAATGGATGGAGGGAGCGGGACAGCACAGGCGTCTGAGGGATATTGATGTATGTTCTTTTGTGTTAATTACTCAAACCTTCTGGCAATCTCGCGGCTCCATGTGCTCATACACACAGCACGCGCTGATGTGTTTTAAACATGCGGCCGTACGCCCCATGTGCCCGTCTAAAGGTCCATATACAGTGCCATGCAAAGCATTTACATTCCCCTTCACTGTGTCCCTTGTTAAACAAGATGCATTAAACAGGTAATCTTTAAAATCTTTGTTATGCGTATAAAGTCTGTTTAGACGTCGGTGCCATGGGCCGACGTGTACGTCCTCCACACATTCAAAATCGTTTTCTGGCAGACAAACTTGTTAATGTTCTGAGTGGTACAAAAGTGCTGGGGCAGATTTACAACAATTCACATAAAATAATGTCCTTTTCTTTATGTAGAATCTCTACCACCTCAAAGTATCTGAACACGTAACACAGACCCAGCTATAAAGTTAAGTGTCTTTCCACACACACACACACACACACACACACACACGCAAATGCATGTATAAAATGATTTAGTTAACAAGAGCTAGGCAATGGGAAGAGTTATAAGACCTCAAACAAGAGGCAGCCCTTAAGCCTACAAAGTACATCTATGATGGAGGGAGTAGGCTTAGTTAGGTAACATAGGTGTTTAGGTGTACTCCTAACATATGTATTTAGTTATATACCTAACAAAATAGGTTAAGTCTGTAAATACAAGGTCATAACCACTGGCGAAGAGGGCAAAGTGTGTCTATCTAGGGTCAAATTGGAGGAGAAGAGAACAATGTAGTGTGTTCATGTAGTGTAACATGTTTAAAAGATAGACTGCGTGAAGAGGAAGACTTTGTCAGTTTGTAAACACAAAGCAGCGCTTTAGTGTCCGTCGTCTGCATCCTTTAGCCTGATGTATTAGCCCTTATTCATATTTCAACAACTAAAGCATCTTTGGAAAAGCATCTGCTATACGACTTAATAGAAAACGGTACAAACAAAGAGACCTTTACATTCCCTTCCACTGTACCTCTGTATAAAGCAGTCCGATTTAGCGTTTGCAAAACCAAATTGGCTGGCGGTTTGAATTAAAGAACAGAACTAACTATACACTCTTGGGCTCTGTCGGCGCAGGTCCCATGTGGTCGGCCCGAGAACAGCTCCTATTCATCGGATTAAATTGAAACTATTACGTTCACACACTTAACCACTAGGGGGTCCCTGATCCCTCTCATGTACACCCCCCCCACCCCTCCATTGTTCCTAGCTTTAATCAACACTAATCAACAGCCATCCACCTCAATGACAGCAGGACATTTAGACACACACACACACACACACACACCGTTTTTCATGGATATGAATAAATTATATGATGGCGCTGCTGAGTGTTTCAATTAGAGTGCAGTGTTTATAATGAGCTGCTGGTTCCTATAACTAACGGCTGGCCTGATCCCTGGCGCTGTTTCTTTATGGTACGGGGCCTATTGATGCTTGGAGGAGAGACTTGTCAGAGATCATAGCGCATCGATCAATAGATTACAGCACATTTGCTGACGACGTCCTGAAAATGTCAGAAGCTGTAGCATCATCAAGCTATCTTTCTAATGTTGCTCAGATACGTATATAGATTACTTTATTGATCCCGGATGGAATTATTTCTTACAGTTCACACAAGCAATATAGACACAAAATATAGACGCACAAATATAAATATTTTAATTATGGATCTAACCAACAGCAAAATGTAATAAAATATGCTCCTAAATGGACTAAAAGTAATGTGTATGAAGTTAAGTAAATTGGGTCCGGCATATTGCACAGGTCCTCTGGATATTATGAATAGGTGAAAATGCTGGGTGAGCTAAATTGATAGTCAAGATAGTTAAAAGTTAATTAATAGAGTTTAGAGGTCCTCACTCACTTCCGGGAGGGAGAGGTGTCAAAGAGCTTGATGGCCGCAGGAATGAGGCACTTCCTGTGGCTCTTCGCTGCAGCGAAGAGCCACAGGAAGTGAACACCCAGCCTCCAGAACTCCCCGAAAGGTCCACCCCCAGATCCATCGTCTTACTGATGTTGAGCTGCAGGTGGTTTAACTCACACCAGACCACGAAGCACCAAAGCATTGTATTATGTCTCCTCACGATCCGCGATACATCCAACCACTGCACTGCAGAGACAGCAGAGAAACTGTCTGTCTTTCTGGCACAGAGTCTAACTATCATTCTGCATTTACTGTATGTAATGCTCTCCATTATGTTTTTATTCGTTTCACTTTCCATCTGTCTGGTCCGACCCCTTTGCAATGTAATCCCACCCGCTCCTGTCCCCTCCTCCCCATGGTAACCGTCGCTAGCACGCTAACAGTGGTTAACCAATTAACTGAATTGGTCTTAACGAGGAAATTATTTGTAGCAGGCAGCCCAGTAATCAGGGGGCCCCGCCTCCCTGGCTGTCCTCATCAAGGGTGTCAGCCTCTCTGTTGGTAAACCCTGCAGATGCTCTGCTGTCACTTTGCGATTTATTCCAACACATTTGGCTTTATTCTCTGTTCTCACTTTGTCTTCTAAATGCTTATCATAGCGTACACTTTCATGTGTGGGGGTTTTCTGTCTGCCTGTTTGTCTGTATCTAATGCAAATAATTAAATGGTGTGCTTAGGTTTTGTTGTGGGTGTGCTGTTAAGGGGTTTTGCCCATCTCATGTCTATGTCTTGGTCTACATTCCTATGGATAACATCAAACAGTGTTGGAGCTTGTAGCCTTGTTGCATGTGGTACAAGCAGTTATTATCAGCAAAATTATGAACCTGATGGCTATTTGATTAGACCTATAAGATAATAGCTTGGGGAAAGTATTGTTACAGCACATCGAAGAGAGTGAACATTTATTTGTATTTGCACACAAATATAGCCAAGACATGGCCGGTCTGAGTAGGGTCTGATTGATTGCAGTCTATACTTAACATGGGAAGAACCTAATCATAAAGAAATCCTTTCTTTATAATTTATTTTCCAACATAAATTGTCCAAATGGGAATTGTAAGCTTTATAAATAGTGGAATCATTTTGGATTTGGTTTGGTTTGGACATCAATGCATGCCGTGTTCTGTTATTTCTCAGTATTGGAAAATCTGTGTTGACCCTAAAATTCATTCTGACAACCGTTATATTCTATTCCTCAAGCCATACATGATTCATGTTACATATACCAAAAAAAAAACAGCTAATGGTTGTGAATACATCAGCTGCTTTAATGCTGCGTGCGCTACTATAGCATCGGAGCGAGGTCTCTGAGTCTCAATGATATCACAGCTCTCTTTAATTTACATTCTCTCCGTCGTCTATGTGGACAGATTACACACAGCCTCGATGAGGGAGCGGCAACAACAGCATGAATCAATGTTTTGTTGGTTTATACAGAGAGTGGTCCACTGGGCATGCTGGAACAGTTAGTGGCTTGGTTTTCTTAATGCATATAATCTAATTTGTATTGGAAAGCACCTCTATATAAAGGGGACAGTGGTGGTCTACAACACAGAAATACAGGTGGGCTTTCACCCAGTGGCGGAGCCATGGGATCGCCAGGGGTGGCCGCCCTTGTCGTATTTGCAATTTTTATTTTTTTAGAATTTTGCATTTTTGCAGAGACTTTATACATTTATGTCTGGCTCTTATGTCCACATCTTGTGAACAGATTCCCTCTAATATTGTGGAATTCACAAAGATCATTGAACCATTCAAAGAGGCATTCCATGAGCTGTGCATATACCTGTGAGTACAGCTACCTGTGAACGAAGCATTTCCACACTCAAACTAGTCAAGACCTACCTTAAATCTACCATGGATGATGTTCTACTCAGCAATGTAGGTGTTTTAAGTGTGGAGTCAAGACGAGCTTATAAATGTTCTAGATCCGCCACTGCTTTCACCAAGTGTTAAACATCTAATCAGTCCCTCCAGAAAAACGGGATTATGTGATCACATAATTCAACGCATAATCAGCCAAAGTCCGCATATTCATGCGGGGGCCGCATTTTCTTCAAATATGCCGCACTTTCACTGCATAAATTGCAGATTTCCGCCACATTTTTCTGGAGGGACTGTCGAATGCTTATCTGTAGCTAAAGCTGCCTATATGCTCATGTTCGGAGGGTGTTTAAAATGGGGTTGCAATGTGCAACTCCATAGCATTGTGAAACTATCCAGATATTATAGTTTTCGTTTCGTGTTCAATATCAGTCTGGTCTTGACTGGGCAGCCACGGATTTCAAAATATGGGTGCGGCCTTACTTTGGTTAAGGGGTTACCAAGAGTGGTGCTTGTGCTCTGTTCACTCTCGTCGAATCCGGTTCCAAATAAAGCAGAAACATGTTCTCCTGTGATATAAGGCACATTTCTATGCCAATATCTCAGCATCGCACATCGTTATCCAATACATTTTTGATTGCTCTGCAGATCGCTAGACTTTCCTTTAACCATTGTTTTTTTTACTTTGCGCTCCTTTTACCTCATTAACTGAAACTCCCGCCCCCGAGCTCTGATTGGTCGTCTCACTTTTACATGTTTGGATAAGGCTTTCAGTGGTATCGAGGCCAGACTGATCTGCAGAGAGAAGTAGAAGGTGAACTCGCAAAATCACGACAGTCTCGCAAGGCCTCAGCGTTTACATAATGGAGACACTCAGAAGAGATGGGAACAACAGGAGATCGGAATAACAAAGGAGTTTTCTGTCCGGATGTGAGCAGCAAAGGAGTCCAACGAAGTGTCCTATTTACACTCTGGACCGCATTGTACTGACCGGGAGCTTGCTCCATTAGCATGGAGCTCGGCTAAGAGATGTGTAGGCAGTAGTTCAGCCAGCTTCATTTGGCCTGTCACACTGTCTGCCTGATTACTTCTATAGCGCTAGTGCAGACCGCTGCCTGGGAAGTTAAATGAGCACTGCTGAGAAATGAAGATGGCTCCAATTTTGTCCTACTGTTTTTCTGAGTTTGGCATTTTTGTTGTACAGGTGAAAAAAGCAATATTACTTCTCCCTCTGTTTTCATTTTGCCCACTTACAACCACTCTGACTCTCTCGCTCACTTGCTCTCTCTTCCTCTTCATTGTTTTCATCTTTCTTTCTCTCTCGCCCTACTTTATCATCACCCTGTGCATGGCCTTCCCTCACTCTAATTCGCTCGCTCATGTTCTTCTCTCACTCTCTCACTCTCACCCTCTATCTCTCTCCCCTGCTTGCCCCGAAGCTGTCAGTTTCAGGAACAAAGGACCAGCCAATCAGAGTGAAGCAATTATGAAGCTGATGGAAGGGTAATTACCCACAATTCCCTGTAATTCTCCTCCACCGCTTTCATCCAAAATGACATGTACATTACGCCTGTGCAGTACACACACTTGCACTGACGGGATCACATACACACACTCAGTCGCACACACAGACACACACCCAAGCACACACAAGCAAAGGCAGACACATATATTAAGGTGACAGAATGACTTAAATCAGTGGTCTCTGCTTATTAAGATGATGCAACAGGGTTATTAAGTCTTTAAAAGTTATTCTTGTTTCATTCCGGTTTGACAAGATAATAGGGACAATTGCGACCAGATTCATTGAATGTTATTTTGTGTTCGTGTGTTCCAAAAATAATTCCACATGATGGAGAAAAAAACTAAAAACTTCCACCTAGAGACATTACGCACGCACGCACGCACGCACGCACGCACGCGCACACACACATTAAGCTGTATCACTGTTGGTGGTTTTGTATGAATGCGTGCATAATTGAATGAGGCCAGCTGAACAATAAACACTGTTTAAATGAAATACTTTCCACATATCATGGTATCAACCGAATTTACAAAACATAAAGTCTATCATTAAAACCTACTGTTTATTCATAATTATCATCCTTTTGTTGTGTTCATAACCTCTATAAGTGTTTGAGTGTGGAGAGGGGGGGGGTGTATTGCTTCCAGAAGATAAAATGACATCCACCTGTTTTTTTAAAGGAGACATATTATGGCGTTTTCACAACAAGTAAACATAGTATTTGACTTCCAGAAAACATATTTTTGTAGCCGTTTGCTGGATATAGCTTTTAGGAAAAAAATCTCGCCTAGCGTTATTCCCCTCTGTTTCAGTCCCTTCAGAATGCGCTGTTTCTGTTGCCTGTAGCTTTATTGCAAATGAGCTGCTGCCCATTGACCAATGAGCTGTCAGACAAAACCAGCATGGAGGAGAAGGGATTGGTGGCGTTTGCGGACTCCTGGAGCTCTATATTTATATAATATAAAATAAAAATAATAATAATATTATCTATGGGTATTTATATAATATTATACCTAATATCACGGCCAAGAACTATGTTCGTCTCGGATGATATTATGAATCATAAAGTTTGTCTGACGTCTCTGGCACTTTCACAACAAGTAAAGACTCGTAGTGGGGGATATCTCGGCCATGGTTGAGAGGAATTTGGTGAAAGGAACTTTGGCCTTGACTCTCTGAAGTCCATGAACCGCGGGGAGCTCGGCGGCAGTCCGGCAGCTCAGCTCCCGGAATACAATCCCTTTCTCCTTCATGTCTCCTCCTCCGGACTGCTGCCGAAGCATCGACGGCCGCCCGGCAGCTCTGGTGGGGGGAGGCAGTCCGGCAGAGAAAGGGATTGTACTCCTGGAGCTGAGCTGCCGCCGAGTTCCCCCCGCCGGAGCTGCTCGTCCGCTGGTCCACAAAACCTTAGCTATGCTCTGATTGGAGCAGAGTGGGGAAGTGGGAGGTAATATTCAACTGTGCCCCCTTCCTACGTAGGAGGGGGCGCCGAACTGACTCGCTCGTTTGGTAAATGTAGGCGGGGTACTTTCAGAAATGCATATCTCACTCAAAAAATCATGTGCAGACTTTTTTCAAAGTTTGTATGCGTGTTGGAGCACCAGAGACCCAAAACAACACCCCAAATCCCAGGGAAAGTATTGTTTTCCTTTAATTTATGTCCTACAAAATAAATTTCAGTCGCTTCCTTCATCATACAAAAACATAAAATATATCTTTCACATTAAGAGTTCTCCGATTATCAGTCATTGCTGTGGATGATTGTCCAGGGAATGTATTTGATTTCACAGGTATTGGTATATGGAGCCAGTTTCCTGCCATAATCCAAACCTGAAAATAAAAGTTTCAAAGGCTTTCTGGGTTTGAAAACTCAACACCTTGTAAAAAAGGTTTTGCAACACTGAAAAAAGAGATTATAACCTGAAAAAAATTCAAACAAAAATTCAAACATCTGTAAACATGATTTTGTGTTCTATTTTATCTTCTTCATCATTTTCACCAACACATTTTCAAAGTTCAAACAATTTCACCAGCGCATTTGCAGAGTTTCAAATCTGGCACTGTTCTAACAGTGTATTTCATTGTTTCCCGGTTTTGAAACCTTGTAAATGGGATTCTGCAAACAGGTGTTCATACATTGAGAAATAAGTTTTGAAAGGTTGTATATTTAGTTTAAAACTTGTAAAGATGTACGTTTACGCCATTGCAACGTATTTTTTCAGAACTGACTTTTCAGCATTGACTTTTCAGAGATTTGACCACACAGGCGCAAGCTTTGAGTCACGTGAATATTGGCAGTGTTCTGTCGCGCATATGTTTTGAAACTCCTGACAGTCAAGTCTGAAGAAAAAAAAAAACGTTCCTGGGGGCGGGACCATTTAGCTTTAAACCTATTGGTTGCTCTCGGCTGACGTACATTCCAATCACATTCTTGTCATCGGCAGAGCACTGTCAATCACGCACAGCCCGGTGAACGGCACGTGTACATCCTTCGTCCCTTCCTTATCCCCATGCGGGTGTTGGCGGATGGGGGAGTCTGGGCGGTGGACTGCGACGGTATGATAGTTGTCTGACCCCTTGGAATGTACTGACGTACATTCCAATCACATTCTTTTCATCGGCAGAGCACTGTCAATCACGCACAGCCCGGTGAACGGCACATGTGATTGGAATGTACGTCAGCCGAGAGCAACCAATAGGTTTAGAGCTAAAATGGTCCCGCCCCCAGGAACGTTTTCTTTTTCTTCCGATTTGACTGTCAGGAGTTTCAAAACGAGTGTGCGACAGAACACTGCCAATATTCACGTGACTCAAAGCTTGCGCCTGTGTGGTCAAATCTCTGAAAAGTCAGTGCTGAAAAGTCAGTTCTGAAAAAATACGTTGCAATGGCGTAAACGTACACCTTTACAAGATTTTAAAACTAAATATTCAACCTTTCAAAACTTATTTCTCAATGTATGAACACCTGTTTGCAGAATCCCATTTACAAGGTTGCAAAACCGGGAAACAATGAAATACACTGTTAGAACAGTGCCAGATTTGAAACTCTGCAAATGCGCTGGTGAAATTGTTTGAACTTTGAAAATGTGTTGGTGAAAATGAGGAAGATAAAATAGAACACAAAATCATGTTTACAGATGTTTGAATTTTTGTTTGAATTTTTTTCAGGTTATAATCTCTTTTTTCAGCATTGCGAAACCTTTTTTACAATGTGTTGAGTTTTCAAACCCAGACTTACAAGCCTTTGAAACTTTTTTTTTCAGGTTTGAATTATGGCAGGAAACTGGCTCCATATTGGTAGGGCACTACTAAAAATGTTAAATGCGTGTACAGAATATGGTGTCAGACATGATGTGCAATACAATTCAAAAAAGAGCAGTGTGATAATATGTAGGGCGAAAGGAGATAAGGACCTCCTCTTTCCACAATTTTATCTTTCTGGGGAAGATCTTTGTGTTAGTTATAAAGGCAAATACCTAGGGCACTTTATAACAGATCAAATGCGTGATGATGACGACACTTTAAGACAGTGTCGTACATTATATGCCCAAGCGAATATGTTTGGAAGAAAATTTTATATGTGCTCTGATCATGTAAAAAAATATGTCCCTTAGAGCATATTACACTCCCCTGTATACTGCCCCCTTATGGGGTAAGTTAAAAAAAAAGTATAAAAATCAAGTATGCACAGACTACAGGTTGCTCACAAAGATTGTTTTAGAATCTCACTTAAAAAACCAAGGTGGAGCAGTGCAAGTGAGCTATTTGTGAATGCAGGAGTTAACACCTTACATGCTTTATTAAGGAACCTCATGTACAGATTTATTGGTCGCTTGAATGACTGAAAAAATGTAATTGTAATGTTGCTGTCAAACCAAAGTTATAACGCAGTACACTACCAGTCATACCTTTGGAGTGTTTTGATTCTTATTTATAAATGCGTGTGTTGTCTATTTTTATTGTATTGTATGTCTTTTAAATGGACCTTGAGTCTAATTATAAAAAGTTGATGATAAAAGTTGATGTACAATTGTCAATTTTACATTTGTAAGAAATGTTTCCTGACTTTTGGTTAAATTAAAAATTAAAAAAATGGCAGCTACGAACAGATGGTACGAATGAAATGATGTATTGTCATCTTTTCTGTAGCATTCATATCTTTAACTTTCTTATCCAAAACATGATCTTATTCACATTTATTACGTGGCTCTTCAGGCAAAGAATCACACACACACACGCACACGCACACGTGATTTCCTATTCTCGGGGGACCTGACCAGGTCAAGAGCACGGACAGGAAACCTTAACAGTAATGTTTCCCGCCTGTTACATCCTCTTAAATAAAAATAATAGATGGAGCCTCCCATGGAAACCAGAAAGCTTTTGCAGGTTGTAAATGTAGGGCGCACTGGTCTGCCGAATTATTGCTTGACATCACTGGAGCAATTAGCAAATGCGTATTAGTCTTGAAGCTATCTGTTAATTTTGGATTTTCAATGGGCGCTAACAAGGGGCGCTAACAAGGGGCGCTAACAACTGACACTACTATGGCGGGCGCAGACAAAAATTACTCTGGGCTTGTGACACATTCACCGCAACCATTTTGTGTTTTTTTTTTTAAATGCCCTGGTGACTGACCCGACCCTTTCCGAGGCAGGTCTGCTGAAATCTGTCAGACACTAGAGAAGACACTAGAGTAAATAAAACATGAGCTTGCATATTCTTCTGGCTCCCAGACTAGTGGAATTGTTGAAGCCTAAAGAGAAGCAGAACAGGGCGCGGCGCCTTCTTCCTGTTGCACACATGAAACATCTGCATCTAAACCTAAAATGACAATGGGAGTGTTTTCCAAGAGGGAAAACTGGAAAGTCCAGAGTTGCTCTGCCAAAGGGGTGCCGAGGCCTGCTTGGTTCACTTTGATTAAAAACAAGTTTTACGACATAATCTTGTTTTGTACTGTAGCTAGCTTTAACCAAGAAAGACATCCACAGTAGTTCATTCATCTGTCATACAATATTTTAATGTAAATATAACATTGACGTCCATGGCAAAAGGGAGGTTACGGCATCAGATTAGCAAGTACGTAGTGGATGCGTACTGTAATGTAAGAGTACAATTCTCAACCACTAATCCTTGGCTTCAGCGAGATCAATGCTTTATGCTCCCCTGGCTCCATCTTCTCCACTGTCACACATAAACACTGATGTGTTCACGCTCACACTCTGCGACTGTTCCACCAGCTGGGACCTTTTCCCCTCTGAACCCTGGGTTCTCCTTACTGAGCAGATAAGAGCCAGGGATAATATTGACCTTCCACTGAACAAGCAACCAAACCTATTGCATCAAGTCATGTGTGTGTGTGTGTGTGTTTGTGTTTGTGTGTGTGTGGAGTTGTGTATGGTAATGTGTCTACTGCTTCTGCCAGTCAGTGTTTTTGTTTTTAAAATAGATAGTGTTTGCATGTCTATGTGTTGGATTCTGGAAGAACAGAATGTGTTTCTGATATTGTGAATGAAGATCCAACCTATTTAGTTTCTGTGTGTCTGTCCCTAGCAGGCGTCCGCGTTGCCAAAGAGGATTATGCGGTTTTGAATTTGATATGGTTTTCACAATTTAAGCCCCATCCTCGAAAAATGTTTTCTGCAAACATTAAATTGTGGAGTATTAGGAACGTTGTTGCACTTTAATGTTCTCTATAGCAGTAGTTCCCAGGCACCAGAATGAAGAAAAGAGAAACATAATGCTGGATGACAACTTGTCACGACTTGACGCATAGTTTAGTCTGAACACTGTCTCTGATAGTTCCGGACCCCAGTTTATGGGAACAACATATTTTCCCATCACACACGCATTGCAAACCATAACAAAAGTTACAAAACCCCCCCTGCTCAATAGTGGCACCATCCTACATTTAGTGTAGGGGCAGACATTTGGACTTACGTACCTTTTCTCAACAGAAACAAACAGAAACATGGCAATGCCCTTCAATTTTGTCTTTAGTAGTAGAACACTTAAATTGAACCATCTAGAAGTTGGATTGAGAGTAGATGGATGGTGCTTCATTCATCCCAGAGGGGACATTTGGTTGTCCCAGCAGCATACCATGAAACCAATTTTAAATATTAGCAGAAAAAAAAACTATTAGGAAGAAAGTAACAATATAATCAAATAATTTCACGTATGGTTTATTGTATATACAGTTGGCTGCTATGTTCAATTATTCTAAAGTAGTGGAGTAGGGACACACCGACCACTCTCCCCGGCCCTGTGTCCTCTATCAGCTGAATACAAGGTCGGGTGTTTTATTTCCTGAACTGAATGGGAGGGTTAGCCGTTTTTTCCAATAACCTGCAGCTAAACATGAAGCACATTAGCCGGCAGCAGAGAGGAGAGGGGGCGTGCAGGGGAGCTGGCCATGCTCTCTCCTCTGTAATGTCTCTTGGTAATGTCCCGCACACACAGTGGAACGCTTGTCAAGGTTCATAAAATGTAGTTTCATCTCTTTGTACTTTTCAAGCACTGTACATTAACTCAATGTGTTTGTGAGTGTGTGTGTGTGTGTGTGTGTGTGTACCCGTGACCTTGTGTGTGTGTGTGTCTGTGTGTGTTGCGTACTGGAGGTTTTTATATGTTAAACGGCAGCGGGTGTCCTTGAGACGGAAGGGCGGGAAAGCCATAAAGCCTTTATGTGTCCATCACGCATGCAGCTGAAAACCCCGCTATTAGCTAAATTATGAATCATAAGCCCAGAGTTTATGGCTCTCCGCTGGAAATTTACGGCACTGACATATCAGTCAACATGGATAGTCAACATACCATTTATTAAAGCTGAAGAGGCACATATCCTCTGTAGCCTGCGTGTGTGTGTTGCAATATTAAAGGTGTGTGTGTGTGTGTGTGCGTGTGTGTGCACCTTTGGTTGACGTTATATTGAGATTCATTTCAGCCTACAAAATAATTGCCTTAAGCTGGTTTTGTGTGTGTGTGTGTGTGTGTGTGTGTGTGCTTGCTCTCATGTGTGATTTTATGTTGTGAGTGGTGCTGCATTATTAAAGATTATCAAAGATACAATTACTACTGCTGTTTCGACATTGTGTGTCGTGTGTTGGACAATGTGCAGTATAAAGGGGTTTGTGATCCTGGTGGATGCGTGCGGTGAGTTATGAGGTGTGTGTAATGACTGTAATAATCCATCACTGTATCTCTGACACTATCCATTTATACACTTATATCCATGCTCACTCACTCACTCACTCACTCAACTCTCACACTCAAGCACGCACACACACGCACACCCGCATAGCACACACGCGCACAAAATCCCAATTCACACAGAAAACGTAACTTTTCATGACCATATGCTACTGCAAGATGTTTAACATGAATCACTCACATACACAGTTGGTAATGTTCCATGGATTGATTCATGTAGGACAAGTTGAATTGGTCTGTAAAGTCCCATTAGTCTGATTTTCATTGGCCGTTGTACCTGACGAACAGACACTACAACATAAATGTAATAATAGAACTTAGACCATCATCTTTGGGTTCTAAGCTTTCTGTTTCAATCCTTTATGATCTGTGCATGAAGGAAGCAGGCTTTGGTTTAGACATCTAGTCCAAAAAGCGTGCGTGAGCACACACGCACGCACGCACACACAGTTTCTTCAGGTGCACTAAGGGGGAATAACGGAGGATGTCGACATAATGGAGAACAGATTTTGTCATCCACACCCTCTTAATCACACACCATCTGCAATGTGTGTGTGGCCGTGGGGCAGCAGTGTCGCTGTATGCTAGCGGTGGATGCTCTACGGTTCATTAAGGTAGCCCCATCCATCATTAGCACTTTGTCTTTTATTCAAGCTGCTGCCTTGTGTGTGAAGTCCTGTCAGAAGCCACTAACGTGTAGTACCTCCAGTCCCCTGTTCCATTCTTTTAATACCAGTATAATAGCCAACAAATGTTTCGTTGTTTGATTTCGGATCTGAGTGGCTAGATCGATCGTACCCATGTTAAGTATTTTGCGAGGTTATTTAATTTAGATGTTATTAAGGATGAGATATGAATGACTTTGGACGCAAGTCTCCCGCCCTCAATATACCAAATATGGATTATTTCCGCCTCTGGTTGCAAACCCTTCAGAAAAGGGCACTGTCCATACAAGGCCAATCAACAGCTTCCTCAAGGTCGGGGGTAAAACGGTGGTTGATCTCACCGACAGTGCATCTATGCTTTTTACAGTCCATGATTGTAGCCCACGTTCCTTCAGGTATTCGTTGCCTAGGAGATGTCTCCTGCAGTTACTTATATCCCCTTATAACTGGTAATATGTGGAAGCTTTATTATTTGAGGGGGAACATATAGTGTGATTGCATGCAAACTAAATGACTTTTAACATATCTTTCATTTTTTTCTGTATAAAATAATGTTATATATTTTCATTGACAATGTTTTTTCTTCATTATGGATATGTGAAAGTGTTTATAATAAATATACGGTTGCAAGACAATATATTATTTTGCAATGTATCACATATCAAACAATATATGATTCCTTATGTCAATATAGTATAGGACACACTATATCAAATAAGATATATAATATATCCCACAGTATACAATATAATATGATCACATTTCAATATATTGTAAGATATGCGTATTATATTCTAATGAAAACAGTTATGCTAAGTAACCTATGGTGAATCACACTAAGTGCTTTGTATTTAAATAAAGCCTTTCTGGGTGATTCTCATATCTGTCTAGATTCATCACCATGAATCATGGCATGATTATTTCTTTCAGGCCGTAATGGCCCTGGAGACTGTAGATTCGCCCCAACAGTTGGACCGGTGATCTTCCTTAAAGGTCGTCGGCTGGAGGTCTGTGTATCATTATCCCTGTGTCACTTAGAGGGGGTTAGGCTTCGTGACAGGGTAAAAGCAGGGAACATGGACATCCTCCCTTAATGAACCACCGTAACGCTCTCCCCTCACCTTCAATTATCTCCTTCTTCATCCCTCCGTATCCCTGGACCTCTTTGCCCGCCTTCTCTCTGGACCATTTCTTTCTCCTCCCCCTTTCCCCCTCTCTCCCTCCTTTTCCACTCTACAATTTTTTTCCCTGAACCTTTTCTCCTCTTCCTCCTCCTTTCTCCTTTCTCTTCCCTGGTTCCTATCTTCTCCTCTTCTATCCTTCCACTTCCCTGGACCCCGTCTGCTCCTCTCTCCTATTCTCTTCCCTGGTTCCTATCTCCTCCTCTCTCCTTCCTCTCCCCTGGACCATGTCTCCTCCTCCTCCTCTCCCCTTCCTCCTCCTTGACCTTCTCTCCTGTCTTTGTTCTCTGCTCCAGAAGCCAATAATCTAATAAGGCATACTGTGATGTGGAGGACATACAGATGCTTGCACAATAAGTGTTCTTAAACGCTGCCCTAGAGGAAATCACTCATAGTGGTGTATATCTGGAGGCACCGTACACATTACAGGGTGCTCGTCCATATCAGACTGGGACTGTTGGTATACCACTGCCAAGGTTAATGGTAAGTGGTTGAACCCTTGGCGGTCCGGCAGACTGAACCCCTTTTCTAACATAGCTAGGCATTGTGTGTGTGTGTCTGTCTGTGTGCCAAAAACATAAATAGCAACATTGAGTTACAGTAAACTATGATTACGAACCAATTTGATACACAATATGTGCCAATTAGTGTGGCTGTAAATAAGCTTTGTAATTCCATTGAATACTAGACAAGACAAGAGCTTATGCAGACTCAACTATGGAAACACGAATATTAAAATTTCCCTCTTTTGTTTTTCACTCATCAATTCCTTGTCCTTCTTTCTCTCCTCTCACCTCTCTCCCCCCCCCTCTCTCCCCCCCCCCCTCTCTCTCTCTCTCTCTCCCCCCTCTCTCTCTCTCTCTCTCTCTCTCCCTCTCCCTCTCTCCCTCTCTCTCTCTAATGATTCCAATCATCCTCAGGTCACACCTATTTCTCCCGGTAATCTCACTCAGTGTCTCAGTGTGCAAGTGTGCACTTACATGGCCGTTGTGTGTACATGTGCTCGCACTCGTTTGTGCACACACTCCTCTGTCTGGGTGTGTTTGTGAGTTCATGCGTGGGCACATCAGTCCCACACCAGTGCAGTGACATACATTGACCCCCCGCCAGAGAGAGAGAGAGAGAGAGAGAGAGAGAGAGAGAGAGAGAGAGAGAGAGAGAGAGAGAGAGAGAGAGAGAGAGAGAGAGAGAGAGAGAGAGAGAGAGAGAGAGAGAGAGAGAGAGAGAGAGAGAGAGAGAGAGAGAGAATAAACGGCAATGAATAAACGGCAGGACTGCATAGGGCTAGCTAATGGAGCCAACGGCTAATAGAAACCAGCTCTAGACAGGCTGTTGAAAGGGGACCCAGGTTATTTAGACTACCATCAGCACAGAGGAACCTGCTGGGCTCAGCCACATGAGCGGGGGGAGAGTTTAATAGACGGACAGCGCTGGTGGAGGTGGTGGTAGGGGGGTGGTTTCGGTGATTAAACTGAAAGCAAGAGAGTGATTGAGAAGAGGTGGAATATACAGGGTTAATTGTCACCATGGTGATAAACCCATGGGGGTTGAGGGAGGGTGCCCATGGGTCTTTACGAGGTCCCGGCTCTCAATTAACCAATCACTATTCACCACCTGGGGCCCATTTAACGGAGTGGACCCCTCCCCCCCAGCAGGGCGGGTTGGGGGTCTGTGGGCGTTTGACTAACTGTTATGGTTATGAAGTGTCTCTGCTCATGGATTCATCTGGCTGATGAGTGATCTTAATGAGTGCTCTGGACGCGGTGCTGTGTGTTGGCGTGTCAGAGCTGGGCTGTCTGATGGGGTAACCGGGCCCCGGGTGGTCTGCCCGTCTCCGCGTTCATCACGTCTTGTGTCTATAGATCTAGAGGTGGAACCACTTATAGATCCGTTGTTGTGCTGTAATGGTGCTGTCGTTGATTTCAGAGGACTAAATTAAATTGACTAAATTAATATAAACAGACCATGTGGTTGTGCAAATTCAACCAATTGAACACATCCTCTGGATCTGTTTATACGTGCTTGTTGGACATTTCTATCAAAGTGTGGTAATTGCCTCGACAATGTGTAAAAAAATAGATTATTTTTGAACTTCACCTCTCAAAGCTGTGTGTAGAAACTCAGCATTTTGGATATGTCAAAATGTAGGGCCTAATCATTTAAAACGATCCCGGAGGTAAGAAGGATCAACCATTCATGTGTGGATGACGAGATCACCGGGTTTTCTTAGAGAACCCTGCCAGGAAAACCCAGAGAAACAAACCCATTTGCCTCTCCTACTATATGTTAAAGGTCCTGTGGCATGAAAATCACTTTATGAGGTTTTCTAACATTAATATGAGGTGTAAAACGAGCACTAGGTATCCTGCCTCCGCCTTTGGAAAATGAAAGCTCAGACGCACCGATTTCGAATTTGGCCCCATATGTCCTCGTAAGGGGCCAGGTTACCTCCTCTTTCTGCTTTGCCCGCCCAGAAAATTTGGACCGCCATTGAGACAATGAGCTACGACAATGAGCTACTTCTTTGTTATTTTGATAACCGTTCTGCTGTTGGTGTTATGGCGCATAACACGTCGTGTTCTCTGACGTCTCTGGTATTTCCACAACGAGACTCGTAGTGGGTGCCTCGGCAGCAGGCAGGGGAGCTCCTGCGGGACACAATCGCTGTCAACACGGGCACAATCCTCCATGTCGCGGCCCAGTCTACTTCAGATTGACATGGAAGTGGAAGAACCAGAGACCCGACGCAGTCGTTCGAGATTCATAATATCGTCTGGAGGCGGCCACAGCTTTTGGCCGTTATAATATATATTATATGATATAGATATCTATGTATAATATGATATTATTTAGATATAGAGCTCTAGGACTCCCGCCGGGGCACCCAGAGTGTTCTAGAATATATATAGAACACGGCTAAAAGCTGTGTGCGCCTCGCCATTGTGATACATCCACTGTACCGCATGGTACCGTGGCCGCAAGCTGCTCAGGGCCACACCTCCAGCCTCCACCTTCACCCGCCTCTAAAAAACGGCACGGTTGTGGAATGCTCATTGTGGGACAGGCTCGTAGTGGCTGTAATTCTGCACCGAGGCTGAATTTCTTGAGCGTCTTCAAATATATAAGCATCCATAAAGTAGCATGCCATGCCACAAAAACCCTCCCGTCTCTCTTTAAAGTGTCTCAGTTAGCACTGAGGCTTATGGAAGGGATTTGATCATAAAGGTGGAAGACAGAAGTGGATATGACCCACGCTGGCATATCTGACATGGCACATTAGCTGAGGTGAGCCCCGGGTTAAGCCTGGGAAGCTCACCGGCGCTCAGTGCCAGGAGCTAATTAGCATTTCACCTGAGAGATCTACACCTGCTTCTCTACATATAGCTAGGGGCGAGCTACACTTCATTCAAGATTCAAGTTACAAGATGACCTCATTTGTCCCGAGGGAAATCTGTCTTGGGACATGAAGGCCGCCCATTGAAAATACATACAATTATAGCGCACTGACAGACATTAAGTGCATGGCACAAGCAAGTGCAGACATGAGTGCATTCAAGTGCATGCCACACAGCCCCTCGGCTCCCACCCCCTCATGTGCTGAGGAGAGGAGATTCCCTGGTGTCACGCTGATATGTGGAAGTTAAGATGTCTGGGGAAACTCCACGGACCGGCTAAATACCTCGCTGATTTGCCGTAGAGAAGAATATGCGTATTCACAAATAACTTCAGGAAATATAACTACACAGCACTTGTATCTGCCGGGGTTTTGCACGATAGGCCGATTTTATGGGTGGCTTGTGAGTCACTTTGGGTATAAGCGTCTGCTAACTGAATGAGTGAAATTGTGATGTGTTGGAAGGCATCCCTCTCTTGGCAGTGTGTTTAGCACTGTTGCTGTTGGGCTGTTGAAACACACAACACACAGGGGGTGGGTATCCGGTTGGTGGAGTGGGGAGTAGAGGGGCTAGTCAGCTAGGAGGACCCATGTCTTCAACCAGGGGAGTGGGCCTTAAGCCCCAGGGTTCACCTACTCCATTATGGAACTGTTGGGGGCACCACCACTCATGTCAGCCACTCATGTCAGCCACTGTGTGTGTGTGTGTGTGTGTGTGTGTGTGTGTGTGTGTGTGTGTGTGTGTGTGTGTGTGTGTGTGTGTGTGTGTGTGTGTGTGTGTGTGTGTGTGTGTGTGTGTGTGTGTGTGTGTGTGTTTGGGAGATTTGTGTCTTTGAGAAAGTGATTGATAAATGCTGTGTTTCCATTCGTGCCTTTTATTAATGGGAGACACACACACACACACACACACACACACACACACACACACACACACACACACACACACACACACACACACACACACACACACACACACACACACACACAAAGTGCAGTGGAGAGATTTACATCCATTGACAATAAGTAATGTGCTGGGCGGTGGGTGTGTTCTAAAACTCAAAAGCCTGTCCCCAGTGTGTGAGTGATGGTAACAGCTTCTCTTAATTACCCAACCCCTGCACACACACACACACACACACACACACACACACACACACACACACTGGTATCCCTGTAATAATCTGTGGTTCTCCTTGATGAGGCAGAGCTACGGCTGAGAGCGAATGTGTGACTGAGTGGAAGTGAAGGTGTGTTAACGGTGATGACCCCGCCCCTGTTGAATCTTATCCGCCGCCTATACTAAACAGTAGTTAATGCCCTGTTTAATAAATCAAGCAAGATTCTCTGTTTTGGTATGCTTTTGTCGAGTGGTTGAACGAATAATATCTGTTGGAAAAGACAATTAATATATGTATATTTATTTGAGGTTCATGCCAAAAAAACAGTTGTGTTTCTGCATGAATTACCATTGCGGTGCAGATTTAAGAAGTCAAACTTCTAACCCGCTGTTCTCCAGTTCCTCAGTGTGTAAAAATAAACAGTGCCCAAAGCATGGAGAACACTCATACTGTTGGAAATAATGAGCTGAAAGGTCAGGGAAGAGAGAGGAGAAACCTCCATGGAGCCATCGTGAAGCGTTGCCTAAAAGCACGGAGCACACTCCAATAGATCATCCCGTGTGTCTCGGGAACCCCAGGAGCGGAGCGGGACCGGTTTTGGAACCAGGGATCGCAACAAACATGTTTTTGTTCTTTTCGCCTGCGAAGTCAATGAGAAGATGAATGAGGAGTGGGAGTAAATGGCAGATGGTTAGCCTTCACCCTTCATTGGGCTGTGTTGTGGCGAAGCAGGGATGGATTCTTGAGCCTTCTCAGGCCTTAGGAGCTGGGGAACCTCTGACACCAGCGTTGACGTTGAGCTCCACCACTGGTGACTTCATGCCGTACGACCGGTTTTGGATCTTGATAAGTAAGCTGTATTTACAAATCTCCCTGAAGCCCAAACGGTGCGTTAAAATGCGATGAGGTGGGAGATTGATTTCATTTGTCGAAGCATCTTCCTTTTGCATGATTGTGTGCCTTTCAATTGGTGTTTATTTTCATGCAAGCTGGGAATGTGGGAAATCTTTATGATGGTGTTTGCCCCGAATGCAACAACAACCTCATGCACACAGACAGACACAGAGCGAGACACACACACACACACACACACACACACACACACACACACACACACACACACACACACACACACACACACACACACACACACACACACACACACACACACACACACACACACACCCTGTTCCTCCTCCAGCATCTGCAATCACTAATGAGCAGATTAAAGGGGGCTCCACGTCTTCACACGGGGAGATGGGAGTAAACAGCCAATCAGGGACATATCTAGGCCATCCAGCCCTCCACTCCTAATTCAGCACCACCAGGGGATACCCGGCCCGCCCAGCCCTCCTCCACACACGACGACCCCGTTACACCAGGGCTGCACTTACACCACCTCATCACGACGCCAACGGCTCCATTTTGACTCTGTGTGTGTGCCTGCAATGCGCGCTTCATGGGGCTCAGCTATGGAAAGATGTGACTTTAATAGCCTTCAATTTCACAACATCATAAAACGTTATCGCCATCGAGAATTGAAACGCAACGATTTAAAAAGACATGGAGAATCTCAGATGAAGCCATCGGACACGGGCAGTGGAGCACCTCCCATTGCTTATGAAGCCAGCGTTTCCCAGCCAAATGCAAAAGTTGACGGCACATTAATTAGACGCTGCGATCGATGGCTCCAGTGGAGCTGACCCTGTTAGTCTGCCTGGCTAGCAGGCAGCTTGGCCCTCACACCAGGGCAGCTCTTAAAGAGACCCAGGTGGCCTGCTGTGCTGCCAAGGCCTCCGCACTGGGACAAGGATCCCCTCTGCTCCCTGACGAGCAGGCTCCTCTTGTGGGGAGGAAGTCAAACTCAAGCCCCTGGGTTTTACGGCCTTGCCTGGCTCAATGCCCTGAACATGGGCGTGCTCAATGTTATGGTTTATAACAATGAAACCTTCTACATGTTATCTTAAAAACAACAATCTCTTGTAACGTGGGAGGCAGATGTTTGCTGTTCTTCTGGTGGGTTAATGGATTGGCTGGGGACGTGTGTAGGGGATTATTTATCCATGGTTAAACGGGAGATAATCATCTCCCAGTCCGTCCGCCAGCGCTGCAGCAGGGCTTGGAGGAAGTGGTGGTTGGGAGTGTCCAGATGAGAGGCGGAGATTGGTTTCCTTGTTCCTCGCCAGTCCTGCGGCCCCCCGATAAGCTTTCGGGGGTGCGGAGACCACCTTTTAACCATTAACCCCCTAATCCCCAGAGTGGCCCACAATTAGGGGCGTGTGGATGCTGTAATCCACTAGTGTCCCAGACAACCCCCCCCCCCCCCCCAGACCGGCCTCACTGGGTCAAGCAGCAGGTCAGCTGGAATGGAAAGTGTATTAACGCTAACTGTTTCGATGACACACCCATTATGGTTCATCTGCATGCATCTCTGCTGCTCTGTCTCTTTTTCGTGCCATCTCTCTCAATGTCAATTTCTGTAATGCTTTGTCACGCGCTCACTTTCTATTTTTCTCCTCGCTCTATTGTTCCAGGGCTCTCATTCCTTCTATGTGATGACATGTTAATCAGTGTCTTCTCAAGTGAAGTCACTTGGAGTCTGGACATTTATGAACAACTGAGCCATAACAAATAATATATATACAACATGTCAAATATTTGTGTTGAGGCATAATGCTTGCGTTCCGCAGCATGTAACCTGTGACACACACACACACACACACACACACACACACACACACACACACACACACACACACACACACACACACACACACACACACACACACACACACACACACACACACCTTGGTTTAGGACTGTCAGCAGACACACTGACCACTAATCCTTAACAAACCACCGTACACACTTCTGTGCTTGTGTGTGTGTCTGTGTGTGTGTGTGTCTGCGTGTGTGTCTTAATCATTCACATCTGACAGACTGCAAATCCCTCCTTCTAAAGCCCCTCAGACAGCCATTGTGCGAGGAGGGTGCGTGTGAATAGGCTGAGGCGGATGAAAGGGAAGAAAGGGATGGGGAAATAAAAGGGTGAATGAGAGAGGTGGAAATCAGGGGGAGAGCTGAAGAGTGAACGCTGAATACGCTTTAAATACAACGCAAACAGCCGCGGACGTTTCAAGATCAACCACGGTTTTTAACACCCCGTTTCAAACCTCAAACACAGAAATGCATTACGCCAATCTGAGCCTCAAATACAATGCCTTCTCATGCCCTCGATTATAATATGAATTCAAAAATGTCTATTTATTAATCCAAATCCAGGTAATGGTAAATTCGTACTCTTTGGTCTGGTTTCTTCAGCGTGCACAGGTCAAGGCATTTTAAATTAATAATAATGAGATCGCACAATCGTGGAGGTTTTCCTTTTACGTTCACTTCTAAAATGAACTGGTGCTGCGAGTTGACGTCCTCCAAGTGATAGTATTACCATCTCATCAACAGATACTCTAGTAGCAATACTATGTTTTGCATCAAATGCTACTGCATCCTATTGTATAAATATGTTGTCTCTTTCCCTCTCTGAAAGGGTGGGCAGAGGAAAACATATAGTGATGTATAGTGATGATGAATGTGTGTGCTTGTATTTGTGCCTCAGAGGAAGCAATGCTTGTTAAAGTGTGTGTGTGTGTGTGTGTGTGTGTGTGTGTGTGTGTGTGTTTGAGTTTCACATTTGGTTTGTGTGTGTGTGCGTGCGGCTTCTGTGTATGTTTGCCGAGTTATATATGAATGTGTTTATGAGTGTGTGTGGTTTGTGTGTTTGTGGCCAGTGTGCGCATGTGGCTTTGATGAATGGTTAGTGTTTCCTTCCTGGTTTATGAGTGTGCATAAATAAGAACGGCAGCCTTCACTCCCACCAGCGCCACCACCACCAGCGCCCCGCTAGGCAGCTGGGGTTGCCCAGCACGAGTCCCCCTGCGTGGGCTTGCCTACACAGGGCTCACTGGACAACCAGCTTCGGATGTGTCCGTCTCTCGGTCCTTCTCTTTCTCTTTCTCTTTTCGAGCGTCCCCTTTTTAATACCCCAGTATTTTCTTCTCATATCCAATTTGTTAATCACAAATCTCTCTCTCTCTCTCTCTCTCTCTCTCTCTCTCTCTCTCTCTCTCTCTCTCTCTCTCTCTCTCTCTCTCTCTCTCTCTCTCTCTCTCTCTCTCTCTCTCTCTCTCTCTCTCTCTCTCTCTCTCTCTCTCTCTCTCTCTCTCATATCAAATTGGCTTTATTAGAATGTCAAGATTAGAAATCTTATATTGCGAAATCCAACACAAAGGTATTACTAAGAAAACTGATTCAATAAAACAATGTAAAAATTGAGGAAAGAGAAAGGGGAATTACGAGGATTAAGTTAGTTGGTGTAACTTAATGTTACTTTAAGTTTTATTTTTCTCTCTTTTAAAAATCATCCCTCTCTCTCTCAAACCCTTTTTATTTCCTGCCATAATTGTATCTCTCTCTCGTACTTTTATTTCTCTCTTGTATTCTTCTCTTTTGTACATCTCCTTCTCCGCTTATTTTTCTCTCTCTCTCTCTCTCTCTCTCTCTCTCTCTCTCTCTCTCTCTCTCTCTCTCTCTCTCTCTCTCTCTCTCTCTCTCTCGCTTGTATCTCTCTCTTTCTCTATCGTGTATTTATCTCTTACATAAATCTCTCCTTCCCACTTACTTTTTATCTCCATCTTAATGTCTCTTCTACTTTTCTTTCCCCCCTCTTTTATGTCTCTATCTTTATCACCCCTTTTCTTTTTCCTCCTCCTCATTTAGTCATCTCTTGCTCTCCAGCTCATATTTGTTCTCCTTTTGTCTCTTTTTATGTCCCTTATCCTTCTATTTATCTGCAAACTCTCTCCCTCTCTGTCTTGATTTATTTTTTCTCAAATATATTTTTCTCTATCTTTCCCTCTCTCTATTTCACTATTATTTCCATCTACATTTGGTGCCTTGTTTACTAAAAGTCATGTGACACCACTTGCCGTGGTTTGTGATATTGGACATCACCTGGTACACGTTCAGCCAATCAGAATGGGTAATTGCCCTAACCAGGGTCTGACCAGTGTGACGAATGTTGAAAAATGCTATGAAAAGTTAATAATTAGTGTGCTAATTGAAAGAGTTCCTTCTGCTGTGTGATGCGAGTGAAGCCACAGGAGCATCAGATGGACAGCACGTGTCCATCTGTGATGTTATGTTTCCATGGCGATGGTCCATATGGCCTGTTTGTGTCCGTACCCGTCCTCAGGGACCGCACACACACACACACACACACACACACACACACACACACACACACACACACACACACACACACACACACACACACACACAATGATAACCAGAGAAAAACCAACACGCACATGGGGGGACGTGTGTGTGCTCCATCTGTACGAGTGTGGAAGCAGAAGGACCGGTTCTGTTCTGGCTCTACGACAGACTAGTAGAGTCTGTCTGAAGTTCAGAAAGTCACCGGAGATGCTCTAGTTCTCCTCTTCCTCCTTGCACTGTTGCTTTAAAATGCTGCCTGGTCAGCTATCTTCCTATCTGTTTCTCTCTATCTCTCCGTCTCTCTCTGTATGCGTGTGTCTCTCTTTCTCTTTCTCTGTCTCTCTCTCTCTCTCTCTCTCTCTCTCTCTCTCTCTCTCTCTCTCTCTCTCTCTCTCTCTCTCTCTCTCTCTCTCTCTCTCTGACATCTCCATTTCCCTGACCTTGTCTTTGAGGCACTATATCCTCTCTCTCTTTCTCTACTTCTCCTTCTCTTTTTATCTCTCCGTCTTCATCCTCCTCCACTTTCTTTTTAATATAATTCTGTCTCTCTTCCTCTCGCTCCGCCTTAGCGGATCTCGTTCTTTTATTCATCTTTTCCTCCTGTCCCCTCTCCCGCTCCTCCTCTCCTGCTCTCTGGCTTTATGTCTGTGTCTCTCACTTTATCATAATCCAATGTATCGGGGAAGTGACTGGAGGTCAATGGAGGGCGTACACACACGCACACACACACTAGACTCTTTAAATTGCTGAGCAGGTGATTTCTGTTCATCCGTATGCTCAGTGCAGAGACAAAGCCATCCGCGTTATTGATTACCATGGCGACCGATCGATGACATCAGCAGATAGGTCACGGTCAAGAGAGGGAGGCAGAGAGGAATATCTATATTTTGTCTGCATCTGTTTTTGTGTAGATGTGTGTGCTGCCGGTGATGAATGTGTTTAAGGGGGCCTCATACCAGGAGGAGTGCTGGAGCGGGACATTATCTGCACTTGATGTCTTCCTCGCTCTTTCTCTCTCGCTCCTTTTTTTGGGCTCTCTCTTTGTTCGTTTGTTAGTTTCCGTTCTTTCTGTCAATCGGGAGCACTTACGATAGCGAAAAGAGTACCCTCATTAACCATTCATTTGAATTGAATGCATTAATGAGCATTAACTAAGGAATTAATGTACCGTATATATTATTTAATAGGGTTTGGGTTAACCCTAAACAACTAACTCAAACCCCTATGCTAATGCTATATAATAATGCTTCATTAATGCATTAACTAATATTAATCAATGTTTAATGAATGTACCCTTATTGAGAAGTGTTACTCTTTCTACCTTTCGTTCTTTAAGTCTTTCTTTTGTTCTTTCTTTCATTATTTTGTTGTTTTATTCTTTTTTTTCCCTCTTGTTTCCTTCTCAGTCCTCATTCCTCGTTGTCTCACTCGTCCCTTCTCCTTTCTCCTTTCTTTTCCTCATGGTCTGTGTCTCTCTCTCTGTCTCTTAACTAGGGATCGACCGATACAGATTTTTTAGGGCCGATACGATACCGATATTTTTTCATCAGCCTTAGCCGATACTCCGATACGCCGATAAACGAAAAACGCGAATATCGGCCGATAATATCGGCCGACCGATATATCGGTCGATCCCTACTCTTAACATCTGTTGATCATCCCTCCATCTGATGCTTTCTCCATCAACCCGAGACAGGGTTGGTGTGGTTTGGGTGTGTGATGTTTGGGGGTGGGGTGTGTGGTGTTGGGGGTTTGTGGTGTGGAAGTGGTGTCTGAGAGAGTATCAGATTCATGTGTTAATCGATGGCATCTTGGTTCCTGGCTGAGTGTGTCCGGTGGGGCAAAGTGGCGGAGCAGCGAGATTTACGCTGGTTTGTAGAGAACGTCAAGGAGCCTTGAGAATGGAGAGCAGGGGGGAAGGGGGAGGGGGGGGGGGGAAGCGAGGGATGGAGGAATCGATGGATGGAGCGAACGATGGATGAGACGGAGGGGGTCGGAGGTGAGGTGTGGACGAAGGCAGACTTCAAAAATGGAAGAGAAGAGAGGAAAACGTGACAGAAGGGTAATAAAATAGAAAACATGGAGAGGAGGGGCAGGAAGACAGAGAGCGAGAGGGAGAGAGAGGGGAGAGGGGAAGAGCGAATGAGGGAGGGATCAGGTTCTTAGACTAGCTTACTGTCAGACAGACTTCAGAGCTTTCAATAGCAGTCAGAAGTGAAAGAAACAGAGCTATACAGTGCAACCTGATTCTTTTTTTATGATATTATAACCTGTGTGTTTATCTGTGGGACATCATAGCAGCATCATAGATCCTGACCGACTGCAGTTCCTCTGGTTTTAAACTAGGTGGTGCTGTTAAGCTATGTGTGTGTCTCCAGGCCGGTGGGGCTGTGTGTGTGTCGACGTACTGTCTGTGTGTTTATCTTTGCATGTGCCCCTCATCCTTTAATGACACGCTACTCTTTTCCTTCAGTGGGATTACAAAGTTAAGAGATATGCCCACCGTTGCTCTCTATTAATCTTTCTCTTTCTTGCGCTCCTTTCTTTCTCTCCTTTCTTTCTCTTTTGTATCACTCACTCTCCGGTTGAGCCAGCTGTGTAACAGTAGCTGAGAGAGATGGAGAGAGGGAGATAAAGTTGATGAAATGAGAGAAGGTGGAAATTAAACTACGGATGAGTGCAGGAAAGGAGGAACAGGGCAGAATGAACGGACGACGGGCAAGAAGGGTTTTCAGACCCTTTCAGAACGCTTCACACGGGCATGCTAAACATATTAAAATAAACCATTGAAGAGGGACATGTAACGTACATAAGGATTAAAGAATATAAATACCTGGAGAAAAGACAATAGTTGCATACACTATACAATGCTATAACCATGAATACTATTTAGTCATAAAGCAATTTTAGTCCCTTTTTAAAGTTTTTATTCAAAGCGACTTAAACAGTGAGTTTAGATTGACGTCATTAAGGGACAGGGAGGGGTTAGGGCATCTTGTTTAAAGATGCCTAGAGAGTAGGCTGCAGACAATAGGGGGATCAAATCCAGTGCCTTTCTGCTGGCAGCCAAACGCCCTGACATCTAAACCTTCCGGCCCTCATTGTAAACTATAGCCGTTCTAAATTATTGGTGTCACTTACAAATTACATCGCCGTGTGGAGGCTATATATTTGTGTGTGTGTGTGTACTTGCATGTGTGTGTATGTGTGCGTCTTTAACTTTTAGTATGCTCGTCAAGGAGCGAGTGATTGAATGGTCATTGCTGAGGGTAATGCTGACTGTGTAAGATGTCAACACACACACAGGCACACACACACACACGCACACACATATGCACATACTTCATAGATCTCCTATGGTAAGTGGTTGTGAGTAGAAATCGAAGCTCTATATGGATAGCTTAAGCATATTTAAAAAGTTGTTTGTGTGTGTGTGTGTGAGCTACCTGCAGGCAAATGCATTTGGCTGATTGGCTTTATTGATCCAATATAGTCTAATCATTCTGCTCCTAATCGATCTGATTAGTAAGAGGATTGTTTTTTACATAGATGGCAACATGTCAAAAGTGTATGTGTGTGCGTGTGCGGATATATTGCATCCTGTTTACTGAAACCTTTGTTTAATGTTTCCCATCTAGACATAAAGGTAGATTTACTGTCAATGTGGAAGGAAAACATTAACCATTCATCAGTCTTCCTTCATCTAACACAATTAGTCATACAGTTCACTTAAACACACACGCACACAGACACACTCACACGCACACATACACACACAAACACTGCTAAGAGTATAGCCAAAGCCTGTCTCGGCTAACCTGTGTAAACCTTGTATTGACCATGTTGTATTGATGTGATGAGAGACGTAGACAGAGAGAGGTAGTATCAGAGAGAGAGAGAGAAAGATAGGAGAGAGGTGGTGATATAGTGTGAGGTTGGAGCTTTGGGACAGAAGGCTAGCCAGCTTTAGCGTTTAACCTTTTAAATGAGAGGGATTATTAGCTAATCTGAATGTCGATTGTCCATAGAGAGAATAGAGCAAGTAGTGTGGAGTGCCCTATCTGTTTGACCAAGCTGCAAGCTAAATCCTACTGCTGGATTATATTGGTTATAAAAAATTTAAATATTTTACCAGATTTGTGTTGACACATTCTTCATGACAAAAGACTACTGGTTTTGCTTATTCATACATTTAGTACTTTGTTTTTCAGAGCATAGTTATGATACCAAATGTCTGTCGGTATTTCTGTCTCCGTCCATCTGTCAGCCTTTCCTTGTCTTTTCACATTCTCTGTCTCTGTCACATTTTCTCTCTTTCTCCCTTTCTTTCCACCTCTCTCTCTCTATTTCGCTCTCACTCTCGTGCTCTCTCGCTCTCTCTGTCTCTCCCTCATGACCTTGTCATCAGTCTTGTTTTACAGTAGTTGTATTCGTGTGTAATTCAGGAAACATGACAGCTCTTTCTCTGCTCTTTGTTTCTATTTTCAGAATCCTTTCCAGTCTGTTCATTTATGCCTACACATTTTATCCCTGGTGTCTGGTAGATTTATTTACAGACAGAGACATGCATGTATACAGGCACAAACATACACTTGACCCATTTGGAGTCATGCATACACATACACATTGTTATCTGCGTACACAATGTACATACACTGTAAATGCATTCCTACAGAATTGTCTGGTGGTAGGTTGTTCCTGCATGCAAACATGTGGTACGTCAACATGTATGGTTTATAATTTTGCTGGTTCACAGCAAATTGGTCATAACCACACCCTGAAAAGTCCATGTAAATTCAATCTGTAAATGTGTGCATGTACATGCTTGTGCAGAAATGTGTTGATGTGATTGTATGACATGCAATAGAAACATATCTGGAAATGTGTGTGTGTGTGTGTGTGTGTGTGTGTGTGTGTGTGTGTGTGTGTGTGTGTGTGTGTGTGTGTGTGTGTGTGTGTGTGTGTGTGTGTGTGTGTGTGTGTGTGTGTGTGTGTGTTGGTTTGTGTGTAAAAGTGAGACCCAATGTGTGGTGTTGGTTTGTGTGTAAAAGTGAGACCCAATGTGTGGTGTTGGTTTGTGTGGGTTGCATGGGGGGATTGTGGTGGTGGGGTTGTGAGAGAGGAGAGGAGGTGGGGGGGGGACAGTGTTCTGGAACTCGGCATCATCACACAGGCAGTCCTGTACTGGAACCAGCTTTACAAATCCACACAGAGAGGGGATCAGAGACACGAACATTGCTGACATTGTACAGCAAAAATAAAAAGATTATTCCTGATGTGCACAGGAGTGTGTGTGTGTGTGTGTGTGTGTGTGTGTGTGTGTGTGTGTGTGTGTGTGTTTGTGCGTGAGCACGTGAGCTTAGCAGATTGTTATAGCGTCTGAATCAGTTTTTTTGATAAGTAGCTAGTCAACATCCACACTGCCTATGTGTGCAGGTGGGTGTGTGTGGGGCAGGAAACCTCTAGCTCTACTGGCACACTCCCCTTTCTTGTGTACATATCCATGTACACATAGGCACACACACACACACAGGGTCCATTCAGCTCGGGCATGGAGGCCCCCAGAACAGTGAGATGCTAGCGGCGTGCTACAGGACGCTAAACGCAGACTCAGTCCTATGGTCAATAGACCGGGATTCCACGATATAACGCCGCTAGTGCTAGCCCCAGCATTCACACACACACTGAGAGGGGGAGCCACGAATGGAGCTAGCTGTTGAAGGGTAGCAGAACACACACACTGTCGCAGATATGCTGGGCTCCTTGGACATCCTGTATAGCGTGCTCATCCGCAAGGTAATCCAGGGACAGAGAACCAATTTGTTGTACGAGAAACTTTTCCTTCCGTAGGGTGATCTAGGGGCCAAGTATCTAGGGGCCTGTAATACCAGACCTTCTGTCTGTGGAGCAAGCTCAGGATGTGTTCTTGGTTTATTTAGGAATATGTCCTTTTTTGTTTTGCAAGCGGGTACCCTCAAACTGAAATCACTCCTGCGCGCTTTTATCTGCCTCTCTGTGTCATTGTTCGGTGCATAAATAGCTTGAGCTGGGCTGGGTTGGGGGTTCTGCGGACTTCGTAGGCTTGGCCTCGCATCGGTGTATGATGGGAGAAGCAGCTGGGAGCTTGATTTTTTTTTTTTGTCCTGCACACAGTAGGGGAATATTTTACAAATATATCCTTCCTAATTTAGGAACATGTTTTCCTTAACCTTTAATTTGCTCTGGCATTTTATTCTTTCGTTGATTAGCAGTTAATTACATTTAATTTAATTAGCTATTTGCCTGCAGAGAGATGGAAACCTGCCGATTAGACTTTTTACAATGCTGATCGAACCAAGAACGATTGAACAGTTTAGTTACTTTTCTGTCTCATAATCCAGAAATCGTTGCCACTTTACCCTCTAACTTGCTCTTGCATTTTATGCCTCTTATTTTTATTTTGTGTTTAATTTACCGTAGATATTAAACATGAGTAAGTATTTTGAAGTGTAACACATCATTCTCCCTCCTTCCAGCTAATGGCAGTGTATGAGGAGAAGGAGGCCCAGCAGAGGGGCGTGGCCGGCACTAGTCCCGCCCCCAGCCCAGACCTCTACCAATCAGAGCTCTCTGTGTTCCAGCCTATCCGAGGGGGGGAGATCGAGGTGAACTCCACAGCCCTCAAGTCCAGTGAGTACTCTTCCGGTGAAGATATATTGGCTCATTTAGCCAGCTAATTATTGTTAGCTCATGCATTCTTAACATGTTTGGCCCCGGTAGGAGTTGATAATGTCTTCCCCTACTAGTTGGTTTGCTCTACCATTTGTGTCTGACAGGGAATCAAGCCCCTACCCCTGGCGATGGTAATGCCACGTTCTACTAGATGTGCTAGAAAAATACTACCACTATTTGGTCATTTAGCAGACTTTTACCGAAAGCGTCTTACTGTGAATTCTTAATTTCAGCAGACTAAAATACATCTGCACAAATCATTTGAAATGCTGGATAAAAAGCGAGGCCCCCTCTTAACCCCATCGCCAGGAGTGGGCTCTGAGCTCTGCCGCGCTGTGGAGTGGTGTGATCTCAGGCTAGATGTAATCACAGTCCAGACATGGCGGAGCTGGGTATCTCTCCAGAGAGGGAGCCCTGTCCTTGACCCCGGATAGCTCTGGTGTACGTCAGCCGCCCGGCACCATTAACCGAGGGGCATTCATCTCCCTCTCTCTCCACATATCCCATATTGACTGCCGCACAACAGAGTTCTGCCATCATTCGGCCCAACGCCGCCACCGTCGTTAATAGCTAACGACTTAACCTTTCGGGCTACGCGATTGATTAGCCCTATATGAGGGGGAGTCGGTGTTCATTACAACGCTATGAAAGCAGAAATGCAGAGGTGTATCTGTTAATAGCACGTTTAACTCTGATACGCCAACGGATGACATCGGTAGCCCTGTTGGATATATGGTGGCCATTCTGTTCCGTATATCTGGGATACGGCGCGGTCGACTCCTGGTACCTTTTCTGTGCACAGAACAGATGACCGCTGACGACAGAATGGCGTCCGCTCCAGACTCCCTCCCTTTTCACTGTGCACGCGGGAAGCAGGTCTGTTTAGCGTTGCATTAACCCAAACATGGGATACACCTTAAACATATGTTCCACCTGCTAGAGATGAGCGATGGCGGCAGGTCACGGCCAGGTCGACGTTCTGGGCTCTGATGTTCTCCATCCCAGCAAGGTTGGCCCGGGATCTGTGGTTGGCCCTTGGATGGAGAAGTGTATGAAACATGGCTCTCCGGAGATCAGATCACGGACCAGCAGAAAGCTCCCGTATAGATGGATGGAAAGATGGATGGTGGAGAGGGAAGGGAAGAGAGCATTAATGAGATTTGACAGCTGGTAGAGATGCCGTGCATCGTCATACATGGTACATATTCTGGGATGTTTGGCGTGTCTTTTTTGGGTTGTGGTCGGGTAACACGATGAGGAACATGGAATGAAATGAGTCGGTGTGCATGATGGAGTAGATGACAGAGAAGGCACCAGAGGAACCTCGGCGGGGACTGAGGAGGAGCAGGAGACGAGGAGAGGCAGGAAGACACAGGAAGAGAACGAGGGGAAGTGTATGTGTTATGTCAAACTGATGGAAGATCTCTCATCTCAGAGTCTGGTTACTGTTAGGAGCTGTTAGGTGACTGTTTTTTTTCTCTGTTTGACTCTCTCTCTGTATTTATTCCTCATCTGTATCATGGAGATGGTTTGAACCCTGTGTTCAGTGGAGCTGGGTTATTTCTGGTTAACAGTCTGAATCCAAACAACAATGTCAAGAAATATGGCCGTTCGATCAGACTCGGACAAGAATAAAACATGTAAGCATAAATATATACAACTTCTAGTAATGGTTCTATTAAATCCTATTATCAAAAATATTCTATGAGTCTGGTCTGTTCACTGGTTGGATGCATGAGGACATACTGGTTAAGTTTTTATTAGCGTTTTTTATATCCTCTTTGTTCTTTGTCCTCTCATCTTTGTCTGAACTGTTCCTCACACCCCCTCCTTCCGTTCCCTTCCTCTCCTCCACTCCGTCTCCTGTCCTCCGTCCATTCATTCCAATCAACCCTCTATCCCTCCTTCTCACTTACCCTCCTCCCCTCTTTCCACTCCCATCCCATCTCTCCTCCTCTCCTACCTCCATCCCTCCCTCCATCTGCCCTCACCTCCTCCCGCTCCATCCCTCCTTCCATCCACCCCTTCCTCGATCTCCCCGTCCTCCCTCCCTCCTCCTTCCCATCTCTCCGAGGAGTGATTGATTAGGGACTGATGTAACTATTTCCACCCTCCCTCCTGTCTTAAGAGCACCAGGGGTCCGTTTTGAGCCGATCAATACCTGACCCTACAAATATCATCTGACGTGTATATTCTCAGTGCTGCTCTCCCCTCCTCCGTCTGTCTCCCGGTCAATGGAGAAACCCCATTGATGCTTAGCACTAAAGGCTGGCCCCATATTGTTACTGATGTATGTGCAGATCAATAGGTCCTTATTGACGGGGAGGCTCAAATTAAAGCAAGGCTATGTCAGGCGACCGGGTCTGCACCACCACCACTACTACTACTACTACTACTTCTATCATTCCCAGTGTTTCTGACTGCCATTCCCATTACTGGTAGTACTCCGGTATTACTAGTACTACTATTTCTACCGATGCTGCGAATCGTATGAGTACTACCGAGTCTACTTCTACTGCACATAGCTACTGCTACTTCTAGCGATGGTGAAGAATATTACCCATATTGTTGGTTATATACAAATCTAGACACAGTATTTTATGTTTTGAATTCTACCGTTTTATACACAAAGTACGAAGCGAAAGTACTAGAAATGTTCCCTCCCCACATGTTATGCCTTTTCTAACACACACACACACGCACACACACACACACACACACACACACACACACACACACACACACACACACACACACACACACACACACACACACACACACACACACACACACACACACCTACCATGTGTGTGTGAGCAGCCACTTGAGAGCAGCGCTCCATCTATCAGCGCTGTGAAATTATGATTTTATGCAGTACGCTGATGAGATGTGAAGAGAGTGATATGATCGGATGCTACACACACGCATAGAGACACACACAAGCGTACACAGATAAAGACACACACATGCACAAACATCTTGAGACACACATATAGAGACACACACATGTAAAGAAATGGAGCAACACACATGCATATACATAGACATCTAATTGCACACACACACTTGTACACACACATGCACACATAATAACACACATTTTATGTCTGCCCACAGGTGCATGCACACACAGACAGACTTTCGAAATACACTCAGTCAGTTTACACACACACACACACACACACACACACACACACACACACACACACACACACACACACACACACACACACACACACACACACACACACACACACACACACACACACACACGTGTTACTACTGATGCATCTGCTACATGTGGATGCTGGCTCATTTCCCAAACATAACAAACAGATGTTTTTTAACTTCTTAAAGCAACAACTCTAGAAAAACAATCTCACGCACGCACGCACGCACGCACGCACGCACGCACGCACGCACGCACGCACACACACACACACACACACACACACACACACACACACACACACACACACACACACACACACACACACAGTTTCTATTGTTTTTCACTTTGCGTTTTTTGGGCACTAAAACATGATGAAAAGCTATTAGTTATAGTAATTAAATAACTTCCTCATCTTATCTCCTTGCTTTAAGCACTCTCTTCCACACACTCATTATTCTTTGTAACACTAGCCATGATGTCCCTCCAGACCACCTTACGTGTGTGTGTTAGTGTGTGTGTTTTGGTGTTTGAATACAAGCATCTGCTAAATGATTAAAAAGTGAGGTAGCAAATAGCGATTTGCTTGGTATGGTTTGTCAAACTTGGACAGGTTCTGCCTAAATAAAGTGTTTGGTGGCCTCTTGTCAAACACATTTTGAAATTATATATTTTTTTATTCATCTGCTTCCCTTGAATATCTGTTATTTTTCCACATTGTAGACAGATGGCCGGGGACGCTTTGAAACGCCCGCTTCAGTTCACAAAACAACACATTATTCGCTGGCATTTGAAAAGTAGTCAAAAGTTGTACACTTGATTTTACTGATGCCCTGACTGGTCCAAACATTGCACCGACACCGACACCTTTGACCCCCTTCTGGTGTTCATGGTCTGTAGCTCTGTGTGAACACAAACATCATGTGCTGTCTGGGCCTGTTGAGCGTATAGAAGGGAGATAAAGTGACTCTGGTCATGTGAGCTATAGAGCATATCAATGTAATCAACCGTGAATCAGCTTTAGGCCTTCAGAGGCGTGGTGTGGGATCTACGTGGTGCTGTGTCTGTTCCGGTCTGCTGCAGCCAGGGACTGGAACAATCGGCAAAAACACTAACACTGGGCGATTTCACCCCACGTCAGTTTTCAAGGATTCTATTATATGGACCTTCTACCCGATACATGGCTGTTTTCCAACAGAAATCCTCTCACAGAAAAGGGTTAGGGCATAATACCTTAAACCGTGTCCATCAGATGTTTTCTGTGGTCTGAAGAGTTGCCTTTTCCACCAAAATAACCTAGAACTTTTAGTCCTAGGAACCTCATTTCAATAGACTAAAAGGTTAGGACTAAAAAAAAAAAAAGTTTGGTTCCTGTTGGTGGTCAGTTGAGGTCATGGGTAGGTAGGGAATTTATTTTATTTTTTTATTTTATTTTTTCCAGCGGCAGCGAATGATAGGTAGTTGTTTTCATTTAAAAACGAGAAAATTCGCTCATCCTTGTACAGAATGAAGAGGTGCTGTACCAAAACGTAATTATAGTTTGCATCAAAAAAAAAAAATTTTTTTTTTTTTTATTATTTTTTTATAAAGCTCATAAAATAATTTGGGTCGCACATAAATTGACAGGGTCGGTCGGAAACCGGAACCAAACAAAATTTTTTTTTAGGCCTTATAGGATGGAAAGGGGGCTATGAATGATCTTGTACTCTTGCTGCTGCTGTTTGGTCTGCCTGTTTGTCTTGCTGTTTGTGTTTGCTGCTCTTGTTCTTGCTGTTGAGTTGCCTTATGCTGCTGTTTGCTAGCTAGGTGCCCAATGCTTGTGTGCTAGACTGTATGCTATTTATGTTTTGCTTATTGTGAATGTATGTAGGTTTATGGTGTGTTAGAAACAGATTTTTTCTGCTGTCTTTTAACTTTAGACATTTATTTTTAGCCTCGACCCCCTTCCATCAAAATGCTTTGCTTTTTGCTATTGTAGAAAATCTGTTTCTTAATGACTTCATGGTTATCAAATAAACTAAAATAATAGAAAATAAGAATGCAACTTTTACACCAGCTGTTGCTTCTTGGATATGTGCTCGTGGGCTTGCACACACAAACACATTTACCTTGCTTGCTTAATGCATATATGCATACGTTAAATGTAACGTCTTTCATGTACTATTTTAGTCACCAAGGCAGAAATATAAAAATATATGTTACTGCAGTACACCTCAGCGGTGTACTGCTGCCACCACTATTGCATCTACTACGACTAGTTGTTTATTATTCATCCCAGTGGTGAAAGTGCCTATGCAGTTTAATCAGAAGGCATTGCATCCTAATATCCCAAAACATCACAAATAAGCATACTCGTAGACATTCTGTACTTCACACCTTGCAGTAAATTCGATGTAGAAAACAGAACAAGGCTTCCCCAGACCAGCTGAGCATCCTTTATGCTATATTTTATTGCAACCAATATAAATTAAATTCTAAATTGGTGTTGTATGTGTGTGTATGCGTGTTTTCGGCTGTGTGTGTTTGTGTGTGTGTCTGTGTGTGCTTGTGTGTGGACCCCAGGTACCCCTCTCCTGGTTAGGAGCAGCAGTGATTCAATGCTCAGCCCCCCCATGGACACAGAGACCCCCCACCCTGAAGACTCCAACGCTACAGTAAGAGCAACACATGCACAAGCAAACATTCAAACAGACAAGCATGCAGGCACGCACGCACGCACGCACACACGCGCGCAAACAGACACACACCAACACTGATAAACACACATGCACGCACACGCAAATGCACACACACCCATATACACACTCACGCACTCATGCATACACACAGGCACTCATATAGACACATACACACAAACAAACGCATATCCACACACACACACACTTGCACACTCGCAAAAAAGAGACACATTCATCTGACTTTATTGATGAAGTTGAGGTAATTCCCATTGAGAGGAAACCCTGACGCTGCACTTTTAAGACTTGCTGCAACCATATTTTCCTTTAGTAAACATTTGGCAGAACATGAACCTCTGTATTTGTCCATGTTCTGGTTTACTGTCTGTGCTGCAGCACAGTTGTTTGAAGACCTATGCGCATTTATGACTCATGTTATCACAGCCAACATGGACCAGATGCATCCCTGCTGGCATGGGGGTGAATGAGTGAAGTGGGCGGGGACATTCCGCAGGCATCAGATAAACACTGCTTTGATCCGTTGACCAATCGGCTTCCATGGGTGCACGTCGCAGCAGCTGGATCTGTCCTCTGTTACGGGGATACGCCCTGTCACATCACACTGACCTCACCAAGACGGATTACTCCCCTCACCTCTCTGGCCCTCTTCCTCTCTGCCTCTCCCTTTCCCCGCAGGGTCAGAGGTCAAACATCTCATGCTCATCACTCTTCCTTACTCCGTGTTTACCCCCAGTGTTGCCCCGCTCCGTGTTCTTATAACATCAAACCGCTTCCTTATGTAAACCAAACCAGTTTCTCAGTCGCCGTTTATCTTTCATCTTCCTTATTCCTTCCTTCTGGGCCTGTACCGCCTGTCCGTCTGTTACGTCTGTCTGTCTCTATAGCCCCTTTCACGCGGGGATTCCGCAAGAGGGCCGCAGCGAAGGCCTTTGTGTATTCACAGTGAACCAAACCGCGGTGGCTTGTTTCCGGCCCAGGGGTGTTGTTACACACAGCATGCTGGCTTTCTGGATGCAGAAGAGCTTTGACAGGCGTGACGGGAAACACAACCACGGCGACGTCTAGTGTTACCTATAACTTACGCGTGGGGCGGCGACACGCTCGCTGGACAACAATGGATGGTGAACTGAGTGCTGTGCTCTTCCTAGCCTTGCACATCCTGCGAAAGCAAGCAAAGTCGCCGTCTTTCGAGATGCAAAGAATGTGGGATTCGTGCGAGAAACGTGCTTGTCTGCGATTAGCAAGACGTTGGAGGATAAATTATAGTGAGCAGTGGAATATAATTATAGGGAAGCAGTTTACGGCAGAAAGGCGCCTGGACCTTAGTCATCGTAGAAGGAGACGTAAGCGTCGATTCAGCTCTGTGGCTGTCTCTGCTGCCGGCTTAACGGGGGATCATAAATGACCCCCCTGATTTCGCCTCTGTGCGGTTTACATAGAAAGCAGGGCGGAATAAAGGCACAACAGTCCCGCCTCTGACGGGAAGTGTAGAAGGCGCTTATGTCTGTCTGTCTATGCGTCTCTCTATCCCTCTTCTCTGGATTCTCTGAGTCCGCTGTTCCCTTCAGACAGACGGACTAGTTATACACTCTTTTGCTCTTTTTGGAGATGGTCAATATTTGTCTGGCGCTCCTTCTCGCCTGTGCTCACCTGATCTCACCTGGTCTTACCTGGACTTATGTGGTCTTAACTAGGCTTCAGTGGAGGCGTTTGCAGAGTGAGAAGGAGAACACGGTGGAGCCCGATCTGAACTGCAGACGACCCCGTCTGTCTGGTGGCGGTGCGTTCCCAGCCGGTTCTCCGCTCTCCTGTCTCCAGATCTGATGCGAGACGCGCTGCTGTTCCTTATTCACCGTCTCAACCAGACGTTCCTTTCACTTGTCCTTTTCAAATCTCCCCGGAAAGACACAAAGTACTGTTTTCTTTCGGCCCTTTTTTCAGTGTCTATGTTGCTCCTTTCAGACATCACCCCTTTCTCCTCCAAGTCCTGGCCCTATCTCCCTTTCTTTACTCTCTCTATTCAAATTGTGATCTTGTTGCGTTCAACCTTTTAATCCTGTTTACTTACACAGGCAGGCACTCACACACGGACACGGAACCAGTCCCCATCGCTACGCTGTAGTCAGTGTTGTTGATGTTAATTGTCATTTATTTTGGGAACTTGTTGCGGTTGGTTTCTAAAGACATCCCTATAGGAGGACCACACAAATCCCTCAGTCACCGCTTGAGCCAGCCCTCGTCTGATTGGTTGGTTTAAATCCCACCGGGTCCCGATCTGTTAAAACCAAGTCCCCCTTGGGTAATCTGTGTATTGGACAAACAACAGGTTAGGGACGTGGGAGAGGTCTTTCTGGACGAGCCGGGCATGGGGGAGATTGAGACGATGGCTCCCTGGGGGGTGGTTTACCAGCTAGTGACCTCACGGAACAGTGTTTTGCAAAGGGAGGAAGGGAGTTAGAGAGCTGCTTTGTTGTACCAGAACAACACATATTTCTGTTAGAGACAGTTGGTTCCATGGAATGGTACCATCGGTTGCGTGGTACGATAACGCATGCAAATAATTTGTCATTTTCTATCGAGAACTATTTCTGATATTGTAATGTAGCACGCTTTTACACAAAGTGACTTGCTTGTGATATATTCTATCTACCTCTTACACAAAGATGCCTACAGGTTACGCTAAAAATAATGGGGATCGAAACCAGAACCTTTGGGCTGGGAGTCAAAAAATGACTACTTTCCTTCCCAAAATCCCCTTGTTTAACAATCACATTAAATGTGCTGTAGGTAAAGAGAGAAGAATTTTAGAAGCAAACAACCACGTAAAAATCCCCACAAATATTAAGTCTTAACTACAGCCCCTTTAATAATGTATTCATCAAGGCAGCTATTACGAGATCCATCCAGATTTTTCATCATTCTAGGGGCATAGAAGTTGGCCTATCTTTGAACTGTCTGCAGTATTGGGGAGGAGCTTAGCAGCAGGAAATGATGTCACGCCAACTGATCTATATTACAGCAGGTGGTGGCGGAGTCCCCTGTTCCTGTTGTCACAGGCGCATTATGTCTCACAGGTGCTTTCCCGCTCCTCTGTTAAACCCTGTGTCTCATCAGGGCGATATCTGTGACATGCAGCGGCCCGCACGTAGAACACGCCGTAACGTCATCTAAACCTGATCCTTTGGCCAATGCCCGACTGCTACAAAACATGAACCATATAAGCTGTACACTGGGGCGTTCTCAGACCGGAGTGGAGGAACAGACACCCCACTGCCCGTTGCAGAGCAGGTGGAACGCTGGTTTAATACGAGGAGGATCATGTGAACACTGTGGGCGCAGGGGGAAAGCTGCAATGTTTTATACATTTTTTAAAAGGGAGAGAGCAGAGAAACCCGACAACCAATGCTAAGCTAAGGGACATTAAAGAGAAATCCAATCTACTGAAGCTAATCCAGCTAGCTGATGTTCATGCATGCTCACACACACGCGCTGACCGAAGCAGACTCACAGCGAGGTTTAGGTGTGTCGCAAAAGACACACACGTGCGCTCCAGATGTGTGACTGATGGCCAGTGATATTTCATATTGACAGCCAGAGGACTGATGGTGATGTAGTGAAAACGGAGCTGAGATGTTGAAACACACGCACCACATTCCTCGGGTTTGTCTTACACACGGCTGACCAATAGATCAGCGATGGAGCCTGACATCATTTCCTGTCGCTAAACCCCTCCCCTAGACTTATTGAAAACTGGTTGACTCATTATTGGGAATGTCTTCTTGCTACCTGATTATGTTTTGTGATCTCTAGGCTGTGTTTAATCTCTCATCCTCATTCCCGTGGTGATGTCTAAAAGTTGTCCGTCCAGTTCATAGAGAGAACGTCAGGTTTACAAGTTTTTTTATATAGTTATTCAGCATCTTTCATTTGAGTGGGTTCGCAGATCTACAAGGTTTAGTTCTTTTTTTTGTGCTGACATCATCATTTGATTAATAAAGAGGTGGTACGAGCTGGAGGAAGGACAAGTGGGCCAAATAGGGATGAAAGGAGGAGGGGAAAGGAGAGGTAATTTCATGCAAACTATATTCTGAAAAAGGGAAAGAAATCCAGAGATGAGACGTCTTGGTCAGAAAACTCTCTCTCTCTCTCTCTCTGTCTCTGTCTCTGTCTCTTGCTCTCTCTGTCCCTGTCTCTGTCTCTGTTTCTCTCTGTCTGTCTCTCCCGCTCTCTCTCGCTCTTCCTTGCTTTGTCGCTCTCTCTCTCTCTCTCTCTCTCTCTCTCTCTCTCTCTCTCTCTCTCTCTCCCTCTCTCTAACCAGGTGTATTCTCTCTACCTGAGGACTGCAACAGTGCTTCACTACTTGTGACCCTCCATATATAAACACTGTTTGAATCCATCAGTCTTCCTGCCGTCTCCCTCGGTCCCATTTTTCTCTCTTTAGGAAATCTTGGTCCATCGAGTGCCCTGCTCTACTCACTCAAAGACACAGTTATTCCTCAAAAAAAGACCACAATTACACACACACACACACACACACACACACACACACACACACACACACACACACACACACACACACACACACACACACACACACACACACACACACACACACACACAGGGGGCAGGGGCCCGAGGTTCAGATGGAGGTAATGGCTCTGGTAATTGTTGAAATTGTCACTTGGCCTTTTTGGGAGAGTGATGGCGCCAGGAGAAAGTACTGTTCAAGTACTCAGCCCTTGTCTTTCTCCTATCTCTATTTTAACACTTTTCTCCAAAACTGTCTCACAGCCCTCTCTCCCTCTTCCTCTCCCTCTCTGTAATTTGTATTTGAAAAATAAAAAGATTGACTGGTGAATGCTGATCTTCCATTTCATTTCAGGCCTTTCTTTTTATTTCCTTTGTCCAAGTTCTGTTTTGTTGTCGTATCGTCTTTCCTCTCCTCCCCCATTCTATCCCCTCCTCTCTATCCCTCCTCTTTCTTAAGTAGTAGCAGTTATAAGGTATTCTTCTGAGAGTTTACTGTACTGTTGTGGTTCTACTGGGACTCATCTGGAACCACAGGACTTATTGATCGGCTTACACCTGGGGAGGTGTGTGTGCATGTCTGTGTGCTTATCTTTTTTTAAGTCTTTGCCTATTCTTATTTAAAAAGTTTTTAAACTCCTTTTATATGGTATTACCGTCCTTTGCTTCTACTTTGACACCCACATTTTTCATGCAGGATTAATAAAGTTCTTTATTATATTTCTTAATGATGTTACCTTTATGTCTGATATTTCAACTTGGATTTGCAAGAGTTGAGTTGAACACACAAAGGCACGCACACACACGAAAACACACGCACACATGCACACACACACGCTCGCTCACACACACGCTCGCTCACACACACGCTCGCTCACACACAACCACACACACACACACACACACACACACACACACACACACACACACACACACACACACACACACACACACACACACACACACACACACACACACACACCCAAACATACATACACACACACACACCCAAACATACATACACACACACAAACCAAGGAACAAACAGTACAGTATGTAACAAGTGTGCAGTAAATGTACAACAAAGAGCTTTGTCCCTCATCCCTAATTACAGGCCATTAATCGGGGTCCCTGCTCCTGCATCTCTCACACACAAACATTCAATTTGATAATCATGCACATTCACATACACTGGCAAATATTCCTAAATACACCAGCCCACTTAATCATGCCTTCTATAGCAGCGCTTTCTGGGCACACTTAGTGTGATTGGTTACTCACTAATTAGTAATATCACTAATAGTTCCCTTTTGATCCGCAATGTGCAATAATTAAATTGGCCTGAAATGAATAGAGGCTTGCTACCCATTTATTACAAGCATCGTTATTCAAAGGTAAGACCATTTATCAATGATGGAAAACACCACTTAGACATTTCTCCAGCTTTTGGTGTGGAGTCCTTTGCGGGGCTGAGGCAATCGATTCAGCTGTGCTAGACTAGGGGGATGCTAGGCTAGAGGCATGCTAGGCTATAGGTATCCTAGGCTATAGGAATGCTAGCTTAGAGGCATGATAGGCTAAGAAGTTCTTAGGCTTATGCTAGGCTAGGGGTGTGCGTGGCTTGAGGGATGCTTGGCAAGAGGGATGCTTGGCTAGAGGGTCACCATGCTAGGGTTGATGCTAGACTACAGTGATGCTCGGCTTAATTGATGCTAGGCAATGAGGATGCTTCAAGTCCTAGTAGTGGATGATATAGTTTTATTTTGTTATGCATAGGTTATGTTTTTTGTTGCTGGACCAAACCAATAATGACCAGAAACAATGCATTTAGTAACCAGTTCTGCTCCTCTCTTACCTTCTCCCCTTCTCTTTTCTCGTCACTCCCCTCTCCCCTTCTCTCCCCTTCACTGCGCTCCCCCTCTCCTCTCTATCATTGTCTTGTTGTTATTTCTTGGTCCCTAGAACTGACAGGTGGTGTGGGTCGTATGTCAGTAGGGTGGGAGCTCAAAGGTCAAAGGTTATGCTAGAAGTCCATTAGTGCCCACTGCTAGCCTTGACCCTCTGTGTGACCTGTGTGTGTGTGCGTGTGTGTCCGTGTGCAAGTGTGTTTGTGTGGTGTA
>NC_044067.1:16739505-16842005 GCF_902167405.1 Gadus morhua | reverse complement strand
ACGTATGTACAAGAGCCTACCATGGCCAGGCCACAGTTGCGACGGCCAACGGCCACGGCCAGATGGCCTAGTGTGAGTGCACCCTAACTCACCTGAGTTGCCGTGGAAACTCTTCATGTGGGGAGCTTTACATTTTATTTATATTTTTTGTACTATTATATATAAATACAGATTTACAAATATAGCGACTGCCCTTATTTATTAGACGATCACTGTCTTATCGCTACACTGAATAATTACATAACGCTGGCTACAGCGAGGCAGTGTAGTCTTAATTCCTGAATTTCCTGGTCAGTTGATAATACTTTATACTCAAGTAACGCTTATCTCGAAGGCTGACTAATGGTTCACTGCTCCTGAGGATCCTGCTTTTTTTTCACGAAGGGTGTAACGCTGTGCTTTAATGTTCTCCAAAGTGTTTTCCGAAAGGTCAGCTCTTAAATAGTCTCTCGGTTAAATGTGAACTTGCTTGATGTTATCCAAGAAATCGGCCAAGCACTTCAAGAGGTGTTTGTACTCTGGCCACATGTAACCATTCACATTCAGGGTTACAGCAGCCATGGCTGGTACCGCCCACTGAGCGAGGCAAACAAATATCTGGGAGAGCAGGAAAACACTTTGTGAGCACGAGAGCAAAGACATAATTTGCACGGATGAGGGCGTCAGTTTCGTGCTCCTTCACGTTATGTGTGTGCTACCATGAGTAATTTCCTCTTCACAGTCAATATTATGTCTCTTTTGCACGCGAGTGCCGTAAAAGTGCACACAATAATAACTTTTGTGCATGGATATGTTAGTTTTGTGCGGCCACCAAAAAAATTTTGCTCGCGATTCTCGGCATTGATATGCAGCCAAAACATGGACAAATGCCTCCTGTGATTATACATAAATAGCATACACATAAATGTACATATACACAGTGGCTGTTTCCCAAAGTGAAGGCTGCAGCCTTGCTAGAACACTTGAACAAACGCTAGGCAGCACTCGAGCCAGCACTTTAGTCTCATCTCCATAGGACGCGACTAAAGTGCTGGCTCGAGTGCTGCCTAGCGTTTGTAACGTTCGGACTTTGGAACAACTTGCTAGTTTGGAAGCGCTTCCGCCTCCGCTTTTTAATACTGTGTTTCCGCTTGTAAACACATGTGCGCTTATGAATAAAACATGGAGGCAATCAAGCTGATCGATATTTATTTGACTTTTGTCTGTTATGAATGTGGTCATGTCTTCTTTGCATGGAGCCTCTTTGAGGAAGTCACAAAAGCTTTGTTGCGGTTGATCCAATCGTCTTTATTAAAAAAAAATCCATTCATTTTTTATATAAGTGAAATTGTCTGAGAACTTAATTTATGCATCTCAGTTACAGTATGGTTGATTACGATTATGCTGGGGAAAAAAGACAATGAAAGTATTGATAAACATGTATTTATTTGGATATATTATTTAACTGATCTGATTCAGTCATTCATACATACATACCATCTACCAGTGCTATGAACACATAAGTAAATTATATAAATTACAATAATATAAGTTCATTATAAATTACAAACATTGCAAATGATCGGTGGTGCATTTACTTAACAACATTGGATCCCGCAAGAGCTTTTCACCGATAGCCATTAATGGCAGTATCCCTTTCCACCGGTAAACAAATGTTTGTGCGCCACCCTCAGGCGCATAAAAGTCTCAGTTTGCTTGGCTGACCCTAAAAAAACAAACATAAATAGGTATACATAGATAATGTAATCTTGTGAGCGAGTAAATTGAAATTGTTATTGGTGACCGTGGTGTTTAACACCAGCTACGTCCATGCAAAATATAGCAACGTATCATTAAGTTGCAAAAACGCTTGAAAAGTGGCACAGGTCTTTAAGCTTGATTATTTGCATTAACATGATGAATCTATAAAAAGCTATATGGCACAAAATATTTCTGAAAACTTTAATATAACTTCACTTACATTTGAACATGTACCGCTTTCCCTCTGCCATTTTGATATCCTGCGCAGCGTGTGAACGCAGAGGATTGTGGGTATTTTGTGCTCGTCGAGGATCCAGCGATGCGTCCTTGAAAAATCTCGGAATTCTCAAAAACGAAAGACGCCAAAAGGGCGTGAATTTCCGAGTGTTCTCAACATTGGAACAGTGCTTGTCGTGTTCTATGATGTAGCGTCCTTAAAAAGGCGGCCGTTGAGCATGCTTCCTTCACATTGGGAAACAGCCATAGATACACGTATACTTGAGCAATAACATACAAGCAAGTACATTGCATTTGTACATGCAAATTCACTTTTCTACACCCATACACACACTCACTCTCTCTCACATACATGAACACACTATTCAATTTGATCTCAATGTCCTAAAGGAAATATATAGGAGGGAAAAAAACATTTCATTATTCTATTCCACCTATCCTGCATGGAATATATTTACCCCTCAAACACACACACACACACACACACACACACACACACACACACACACACACACACACACACACACACACACACACACACACACACACACACACACACACACACACACACACAGTGGTGAGTAATGTAAGGGTGATGTAATAGCTTTCTGTGGGTAAACGATCCTTGAAATTGCAGAAAGTCCAAAATGAGTATGTTAGCACAGCCATACACCATACATAGTGGACGACTAAGTCAGAAGTCAAATTAGCATGTGTGTGTGGTGGGGCGTTCGTGTGTGTGATAATATTTTCTGAATGTTTTTTATTGCCTTCATCTTTTTTTGTGTGCATGTGTTAGGGAATGTGTGTATGTTTTTGTGTATTTCTGTTGGCACATGTGTGTGCATTTGTCAAAGTGTCTGTGTGTGTGTGTGTGTGTTTTCATAAATACTGTACACCTTTTATTGCCATCATCTTTGTGTGTGTGTGTGTGTGTGTGTGTGTGTCTGGCAGAGACTTTTAGCTATTCAGAGTGAGTGAAAGCCAAACCTCACCTATAAATCCAGTAATAGCTGATCATAATTTAACCACATTACGCTCGTTACCTTTGAATCAAAAAGGCCCTTTTTTCCATCAAGGAAACACATTGGCTGTATAATAATTGCATTATTGAAATTGCCTTGCCAGCATTTTGTGTGTGTGGGAGGAATGGGGTCCATCATATCACACCGGGCCCCTTCAGAAGCATACAGGTTAAAAGGTAAATGGTTTGTGGTGAATGACACCATCAAACACACCCCAGGTGATCTGCTGCTGCTGGTGCTGGTGTGCTGCTACTAAAAATATACTGTTGACTCCCTTCTCAATTCATTCCTCAAAACACAGCTCAGTGATGGCTCTTTATCTATTTTAGTCAACTCAGCCCTCGCTCTCGTCACTTCACTTTGTCTTTCTTTATTTCTCTTTCTGTCTTTCTCTCTTTTGCCTTTCTTCCTCCTTCTCTCTATTTCTCTCTTGTTTGATTTCTGACTGTCCATTTAACCAACCAACAATCAAAAGAGCTGGTTGGTATATCACTGTGTGAACCCCCCAGTGTTACGGCGCCAAGTGCTAGCCTAGCGACTTTAATTAACATTCAGTCTGAGTCTGAAGCACCCTTAGAGAATTAGGGTCAAACGGACCATGAAGTAATGTGAGCATCAGACCCCGGCTGCTGTCTGAGATCCTCGTCGCCCTCTAAGGAACACCTTGTTTTAAGCATGTTACCAGCAGCCCAGTCAGCATAGTGCCGGATAATGGTTCTGTGGTTTATAGTCTGTGGCACCTGCAGGACTCGGATGGAAGGATGGATCGATGGAGGGGTGGATGGATGAGAGAGGGATGGTTGGATGCAGGGAGGGAGGGATGAAGGGAGGGAGGGAGGGAGGGAGGGAGGGAGGGATGGATGGATGGATGGATGAATAGATAGATAGTTGGAAGGATGAAGGGAGTGAGGTGAGGGAGGGATGGATGGAGGGGTGGATGGATGGATGGAGGGAGAGAGGAGGTGAGGGAGGGATGGATGGAGGGGTGGATGAATCGATTGATGGAGGGAGGGAGGGAGGGAGGGAGGGAGAGAAGAGGTGATGGGTGGATGGATTGAGGGAGGGAGGGAGCGAGGGTGGAGCTCGGGGATGGATGGATGGGTTGATGGAGGAACGGATGATGGAGGGATAGATAGATGAACAGATGGATGGCTTGATGGAAGATGGATGGACTGATGGCGAGGGGGAGTTGGGGGTTGAGAGAAATAAATAGAGGGAGGGGGTGAGAGGTTGATGTGGAGTCGGAAGAGGAGAGTGCTTCTGGTAATATATACCTTTTATATTCTCTCCCACCTCTTGTGTTTCATAGTGAAGTAGCAGGTAGATAAAAAGAACACCTGCTCTCTCTCTCTCTCTCTCTCTCTCTCTCTCGCTCTCTCTCTCTCTCTTTCTCTCTCTCTCTCTCTCTCTCTCTCTCTCTCTCTCTCTCTCTCTCTCTCTCTCTCTCTCTCCCCCTCTTTCTCTTTCTCCCCTTTTCAAACGTCCCCTTTTTAATACCCCAGTCTTTCTCCTCTCATGTCCAATTTGCTAATCACAAACCCCCTCTTTGTCTCCATTCCACCTTCCATATCTGTTACATTTCTATCTCGTTCTCGCTCTCTCTTTGTCTCTCACTCCCAAATCTGTATCAATTGCAGAGATGACACCCTCAGACCTCAATCTCAAGTGTGTGTGTGCGTGTGCGCACGTGCATGTTTCAAAATGTGTATGTGGTTAGGGTTTTGTGTGTGTTTGTGTGAGTGGCAGATGAAGATGACAGAGATCAGGAGGCGAGGCAGAGAGGATGTCTGGGGAGGGGGGGGGGGGGGGTGATGGTTGGTGGAGGGGGTGTGGCTTATTGTATGTCTATTCATTAGCCTTGTCCAATTAATTCAGCCCCTCCTCTTCCATCAAATCTAGCCTTCATTTACCCCCCCTAACCGCGCGTGCACACACACACACACACACACACACACACACACACACACACACACACACACACACACACACACACACACACACACACACACACACACACTTGGCATTGTCTGGGTTATGTCCAAGCTGCTGGGTGATGATGGGAGGATATGGAGGGAGGAGGGGGGTGAGAAGGAGAAAGGGATGAGAATAGAGCAACATTGACACACAACAGGGATTAATGCAAAATGCAAAATCATGTTATTCATATTTTCTGATACGTGTGTGTGTGTGTGTGTGTGTGTGTGTGTTTTTGGCTGTAGGTGTGCTATTTGTTTAACCGTTTTTGCTCCCAAGAACATTCAAATTTCTGGAAACTTTTCCTCCGCTCCCATTTATATTGTGTGTGTGTGTGTGTGTGTGTGTCTGTGTAGTCTGACTAGAACAGTGGAAATATCCGGAGAGCACGGCCCCCTGGGAATCCATGTGGTCCCCTATCTTTCCTCGCTCAGCGGAAGGTAAGCACGCCCGCACACACACACTCACTCACTCACACACACACACACACACACACACACACACACACACACACACACACACACACACTGCTTCAACCTGTTGTACGGCGTGTTGCTAGGTGTGGTAGTGAGGTGCCTAGGTCATCAGACAGAGAGAGGAAGAGGAAGTGAAAGCGTGACGGAGAAGGACAGACTTGAAGACAAAAGGAGAGTAACAGACAGAGGTTTAGAGAGGGTTTGTGTGACAGCATGTGTAGCGAGACCATATGGACTGTCCCAGTAGGCCTGTCTATTGAAGACCCATCCCTCCTCAGAGACACACTCTCTGGGCAACACATACACCACACACAATGCATAGTGTGTGTTTGTGTGTGTGTATGTGTGTTTGTGTTTGTCAGTTAATTATTAATACATATAGACATTTATAAATGCCTGTCCTGTGTCTAACTGTCAAGACGCGACTGCTGCTTTGATGACAGTCAGACAAAGGAAACAAGGCATGCATAAACACACACTTAGGCACACACTCCATCTGTACCATCTGTAGTTTGTACCTTTTGGAGGAGAAATTAATATATTGAATTAAATATTCTGGCAGGTATAATAACAGCGCAACCAGATATTTCACATCGAAAACACAACTGAAAATGTTGAATATAATTTCTTAATATATTACATAAACATTTATACCATATTATATTATTATGCATGACATAATGAATGTAAAACCATCCTTCGCACTCTTACTATCGCTCTCTCCCTCTCTTACCCTGTCTCTCTCTCGCACTCTCCCCTCTCTCTCCATCTCCGTCCCTCCCCGCCACCCTCTCTCTCTCCCCCCCTCTCACCCTCACCCTCTCCTTCTAGGTCTCTGGGCCTGTACATCCGTGGGGTGGAGGAGGAGAGTCGCTCCAGGAGGGAGGGGCTGTTTCACGAGGAGGAGTGTATTGTGAAGATCAACCACACCCACCTCATGGACAAAACCTTCAGCCAGTGAGTCTTTCTCTGTGTTTGTGTGTGTTTGTTTTAGTTTGTGCGAGGTAGTGATGCAACTACAAAAATCATACAGAAATTATATCTTTGTCCTTATTACGTATAGAAATGTAAATATCAACTGAAATAAGTGTAAAGAATATCAACAGTAGAGGGTTGTGTTATAGTTGATGCTACATCATACTAATCTAGAGGAACTGAAATGGGGTGTATGTACCCCTAACGGTACTTTGAAGGATTTCAGAAAAAAAAAAAAGAACTGGATTTTTTGTAGTTTAAATATTGGTTAGGAGCAATTGTAAAATATTGCCGTAATAACATAAGTTGAATCTTAATATTTATATTTTCATCAAGTCACATGCACATAAAATACGTAGAGGGGGTACATTAGTAAAAAATAGATTGAGAACCACTACTCTACTAAACATGAATTCTTTAATAAGCGTCCAAAGTGAATGTGACTGAAGTGTTCTTGGCAGAGCCGGAGCGTCCGGATGTCCATTATCAGTTTCAAGTTGTTCAGGGGGCCAAAAATATCCCTGTTGGAAAACGAAAACCATTGAACTTGTTTTCCCTCGTGTGTTATCCCTTCCGACATGTCGGTCTGATAACCTCATCCAGAGCCCCCCTATCTCCCCCCTCTGCTCTGTCTGGGACACAGCGTGGACTTTTAGTTTGTCTTTCCAGGGGAAATGATGCTGGCATACATCAGTCGTTATTTCTTCTGACCAGCTCAGCATCACAGCAGAAGACTATCAGTGGCGCTATGAAGGCCCATTATCAGCAGAGCCTTTGAAGTGGCTCGGTCGGCCTTACGTCTGGACCGTTCTGTTGTTTGGGTCTGCTCTGGTCTCGGCTTTTTCGGTCTTGATGTAGGGGTCTGGTTAGGTCTCTATTTCGGTCCCTGTTTGTTTATGTCTTGTCCAAATGGTTTGGATTTGTTCTGGTCTGGTGGTCTTGTCTCGTATGTTCTGATTCTTGTTCTGGTCTGGTCTGGTTTAGGCTGTTCTGGTATAGTCTGTTCTAGTCTGGTCTGGGCTTGTTGTGTCTGGTTTGGTCTGATCTGGATTAGTCTGCTCTGTTCTGGTCTGGTCCGTGTATCTGTCAGTCTCCGTCCATTGTTACTGAGGCTTACCAACAGATGTTTGGAAAGGGGGATTATTATGTATTAGTGTGTGTGTGTATCCCTTTGCCCGTGAGAAGAGCACATGTGTCAGTTTTCTCTTTCTTTGTTTAGGTTCACCTCTTTCCACTTCAGATAGTTTTTACCATTACACTTTAGATCAAAGTTACGCAACACTCTTACATGGCAGTAGAATCAATGCTACCACAATGCTAGGGGCAGTACAACACAATGCTACCACAATGCTAGTGGCAGTACAACACAATGTTAAGACAATGCTAGCGGCAGTACAAAACAATGCTAACACAATGCCAGCGGCAGTACAACGCAATGCTAGCGGAAGCACAACACAGATGTGCAACAGTTGGTGAGCATTACAATGACAGCAGGCACAACTGTGAGAGCGATTGCCGCATTAAAATGACAAAAGGAGGTGAATGGACATGGCATTACGCTGGGCGAGCCGGTTGCAAGAGGATGTTGGAATGATTACACAACGTTACAACCTGAATGCAGAGCACCACATTGGGCCCCTGCCCAGCTGTGAACATGCTAACAGAATTATAACAGAGCTGGTGTTGAGGCTCCTGCGTGGCGGTAAATGGATTAGCATCGGTCGGACCCACTGCTGAGCGTACACAACACAGGTGTTTGTGGATGTTCACACACGGCGGCGCGCACGCAGATACTCACGGCTCTATCAGGGCTTAATAAGAAACCCTGCGGTCACTCCTCCTGTTCTGCCATTAAAATATGGACGCGCGTACATTTTACATTTATTCATCTAGCAGGGGCTCTTATACGCAGCGTCTTAGGAGCCGATAACAGAACACGTGGGCCGTGACGAACACGCTTTAGAGAACCCTTCAGAACGCTTGTGGAGCGAGGCTGTGTGTGTAACCTGAGCTGTTTTAACATTAAAAATATATTCCCCAAGAACCAAGCTTTTTTGCTCTTGTCGCTACAGTGCCGAAATCAAATTGATGAGAAGCTCTTGGTGTGCCCAATGTTGAACATATTCAAACTTTAATGTGTATCGAAAAAATGGAAAATCGGCCCCTTCAGGTAAGAACAATCAAAGAAGCATGTGATCAATATTTGAACAAATAGTGCTGTGACTCCTATGGGGTCATAGCATATGGACAAATACACAATATACAGGGCATGCTAGTCTCGTGGTTGAGGTGGTTCAATCCCGGAAGAAAGGATCTCGGTTTGACCCCCAGTCTTCTTGTCCACCTGTAGGCATCGTACAGCCAGATGCATAACCATCGCAACGGTATCTGAATTCGATCAAAGTCTCTTTGGGTAAAGCTTCTTCGAAATAGTAACAGCAATAGTAGTCTGTTTGCAGAACATTTTCATAACACATTTGGACTCTACTGTCAGGTACTTATTCTCAATACAGCATTCAGCAGAGTTTTTTAGTGACATTAATAAAGAAATTTACTTGTGATGGATTTTACCTTCAGGGTAGCAGACTTCCTACCTCACCCAGGTTGAGACGGGAGCTCTGGCTTCCATACAGCGCTCTGCGAAACTGCATAAGTTAAACTCTCTTTGAAGGGCAATGAATGCTTATTGACCTTTTATATCCCCCCGCCTTCTAAATGCGGGGCTCGGGTTACGGGAATATTGCAATCATAATGCCTCTAATAATACTGTAGGGGGGAAACAATAACGGCATAATCCAATCCAATTTGCAGAAAGCAGATTTTCTCTGTTGGTCGTCTAGGGTGAGTGATGGTGGGTTCCGATGGCTCCTGACACCTGTGTCTCTCTAACTGGCTTAGCATCGGGCTAGGCTAACCTGATTAAAACCACATTATCTCCACAATCATCTGCTCCCTCTCTCCTCCCTTCTGTCCGTGAACTCTCACAGGTGTCGCTCGTGATAGGCTGTACCCCGGCCTGGCCGTTCACTGTGCCTTTGAACACATATTACGACAGTGGGGTTTGATACTTTTGACTCAAGTACCTGGAAGACGTGCCTCCTCTGTTCTGTACTGTAATACGTGTTGTATCTCCTAGTCATCTTCTTCCTCCCGCTACCTCCTCCTCCCATTCTTCCTCTGTTGTCCTCAACTTCCCACCTCATGTTCTCCTTCTGTGCCCCCCCCCCCCCCTCTCCCTTCTGACCTCCCTGTCCATCCTTCCTTCTCCTCCTCCTACTCCTCCTTCTCCCTTCCTCCAACTTCGTCCCATCTCCTCTCCACTCCTTCTCCTCCTCCCCCTCATGCGCTCCATCCTCCTCCTCCTTTTCCGCCTTATCTATAAGTCCTCCTTCCCCTTCTCTCTTCTTCACTCCTCCTCCTCTTCCTCCTGCCCTCCCTCCTCCTCCGCCTCCTCCTCCCCCTCCTCTTCCCTCTCCCCAGGGCCCAGGAGGTGTTCCGCAAGGCCATGCGCTCCCCACTGGTGCGTCTGGAGGTGGTTCCCTCCTCCAATAGGGAGCGCTACGAGAAGCACCTGATTGGTCAGCTGTTCGGGGTTCCGCCTGCCACGGAGGGCAGCCCCTTCACAGCCAGGAGCAAGGAGCCCCTGCCGCCCGTCAAAACCAAACCCGCCTTTAAACCCACCGACCATCCAGCCAACCTATTGGCCGAGGAGGCTGTCACTCCTGAACCCGCTGTGAGTTACCGCTCACAACTTATGGCAGGGAGAGATTATTTATAAAAATAATGCATAATAATATGCAAGTGCCGACATTATTTATAGGAAACGTTTTGAGCTCAGACTCAATTGAATATGATGTAAAAGCAGACCTTGCATCTTATGGACGTTTCTACCAGTTATATGGTGGTAGATAACAACTAACAGCTTCTTCACTTGGATTACCTTTCATCAGACCCTGAGTGTGAGTGTGTTCAACAATCTTTCACTCGCTCGTGATTGCTAGTTGAACGTATACTTTTCTATCACAGTAAAGAACAGGCTGTCCCTTTCTTATAATACACCTGAGAACAACTTTGTTACTGTTGCATCTAGGAAGAGTGATATTTGTTTACTTTGCCAGTCACTCATTTGTGCGGAGGCTCATGTTAAGTCTAGTTATGGAATCGTGTTCGTTACATTTCCTCATGTCGGCCCCTTCTTTAAGTACGCCTTTAAATGTATCAGGCTACATGTGCCGGAGGGCACAAGCCCAGGCAACCTCACTGCTTTAGCAACTGATAAGAATAGCATGGACAGTTTCTTAGCAACTGCTGTGGAACAACTTGATGAAGCTCCAATGACAAAATATATTAGCTTGGAAACAAATAACTTTAGCTTGGTTGTAAAATGATCTGAGGAATTGTTCCTAACTGTTTTATTAATATACCAGGGCCAGATGTGAAATCAAGTCGTAGGAATAGTATAGTACTTTAATAAAAAAAAAAGAATTGCTTAGATTATGATTTCATTTAAAGGTCCCATGGCATGCTACTTTATGGATGCTTTAATATAGATATAAGTGGGACCCAAACACAGCATTTGAAGATGTACCCGAAATTCAGCCGTGGTGCAGAATTACAGCCATACAAGCCAGTCGCACATTGAGCTTTCCCCAAATGCGGCGTTTCGGTGTCTGTAGCTCTAATGCAAATGAGGAGGACACTATTCTAGAACACTCCGGGTGCTCAAGCGGGACACCTGGAGCTCTATATCTAAATAATATCATATTATACATAGATATATGTATGATATATATTATCATGGCCAAAGCTGTGTGAGCCTCCAGACGATATTATGAATCTCAAACGACTGCATCGACGTCTCTGGTTCTTCCACGTCCACATCAATCTGAAGTAGACTTAACCACGACATGGAGGAGAAAGGGATTGTTGCCAACGGTTGACTCCCGCCGGAGCCTCGCTGCCGAGGCAGCGGTCAGCGGTCAGCGCTTAGGCACCACCGCCTCCTTCAGCAGGCAGCGCCGAGGCGGTGGTCCCTCGGCAGCGGGCAGCAGGAAGCGGGGCTCAAGCGGGAGACATTCGCGCGCAACAATCCCTTTCTCCATGTCGTGGTTCATGTACTTCAGGGAGTCAAGGCCACATTTATAAAACGTTGGAGCTAACACTGTCACTGGTAACCATGGGTCTTTCTGTGGTGGCACTTAAAGTACACACTTGTTGTTTGTTGCACGCACTGGCACTTAAAAATAGTACCGGTTAGTGTAGCATCTTATCAAAGCTATCTTTGTTGTAAACAGGGAATTGGTTACCCTAGCAATTGTCAGTGCTTGGCACTGCGAACATTCTTATTGTAGCGTAAGTGATATATTTTGTTGTTTCACTTTCTTCTGACAAATGTACTTATGTAAGTCGCTTTGGACAGAAGCGTCTACTAAATGCCCTAAATGTAAATGCTAGTAGTAAATGTGAAAAATCACAGCCAAAGAGGTTATTAATATCATTAATTCGGAACATCGGGAAAGATTGAAGTAATTGAAGTAATATTTTCTCATTTGTCACTCCCATGTCTCTTGTTGTGCACTGATTTGCTGACAAACCATTCATAGCAATTTCTCTATTGGGCGAAAGCCTCAGGGAAATGGGCGAAGCCTCCCAGAATGCCAATCCACCGACACCAAACCACGGGGCCAACTCCCACCATGACTGGTGTCCCTTTGCCCTTCTCTCTCCCCTTTGCAGGCTTCCAAGGGGCGGTGCGAAAGCCCGTTATTGAGGAAAAGCCCCGCCCTAGGCAACCTGGTGACCAATAAGAAAGGAGGGAAACGACTGAGGATTGATTTAAAGAAAGGTGCGATAGGATTTGTCTACATGCTCTTCTCTTGCGTTTGATTCATTGTCGTTCATAAATCACTTTTATAAATATATAATAATATATGACTATAAACTTAATGTGTGTGTGCTGTGCGTTTTAAATGGTGTGTCTCTGTCCCTAATTTTCTCTCCCTCATTCACATTTTCACTCTCATTTTTCCGCCCCCCTTTCTCACTTCATCCATCACTCTCTCCCCCTCTCTCTCCCTCCCCACCTCTCTGCCATGACCCTCCCTCTCTCCCTCTCTCTCTGCTATTACCTCCCTCTCCTTTCCTTCCCCCCACTCTCTCTCTCCCCTCTCTCTCCTTCCACCTCCCTCCCTTCCTTCCACCCTTTCTCTCCCTCTCCCCCCTCCCTCCCTCCCTCCCTCACTCTCTCTTCCCCTCTCTCTCCCTCCCACCCTCACTCTCTCTTCCCCTCTCTCTCCAACATTTTCTCCCCCTCCCTCTTTCCATCACTTTACTCCTTCTCCCCCTGCCTCTCATCTCTCTCACCTCATCTCTCTGATTTCTCCTCTCCCTCCATATTTCCCTCTTTCTCCTCTTCAGGCTCTATTAAGTCTTCATCGATCGCTTGGTTTCTGCTGATATGAATTCATAGTGCTGACACGGCTGTTAGAGAGACACAGCTAAATGAGAATCATAAAACACTACCCAGTGTGTGTGTGTGTGTGTGTCCCCCCTCTCCTTTCCTCTCGGTTAAACGTGTTAATTTTCCTCTATTTCTCACTTCCTCTCGCTCTGTCCCTCCCTTGAACCCATTTCCATCCTACACCTGGGGAGAGGACAAAATGTCACAAATGTGTTAAAAAATATGACACACGCACGCACCCACATTATTAACACACAGCCATATTACACAGGTACTTGAATTTAATCAGTTCAGGCTATCTATGGTTCATGAATTTGTGTTGACTAATGTTCATTCGTGAATTACTACACGTACTCACACGCATACGCACACACACACACACGCATGCATACGAACACACACCCAGACACACATACACACACACACACACACACACACACACACACACACACACACACACACACACACACACACACACACACACACACACACACACACACATATATGCACACACGCATGCATTTATGTCATCAGGAAAAACTAAAACTAAGCCTGTGTGTGACGTGTGTATACATTTGTGTGTGTCCAGGTGTGGAGGGCCTGGGCTTCACCGTGGTAACCAGGGACTCCTCGGTGCATGGCCCTGGCCCCATCCTCGTCAAGAACATCCTGCCCCGGGGGGCAGCTGTTAAAGATGGCCGTCTGCAGTCTGGCGACCGCATACTCGAGGTGACAAACCTTAACCAACATGCTTATTAAACACAAACTAGAGGTAACTAGGGTTAACTTATGCTTCTTCTTAAACACATACTAGAGGTAACTAACGTTAACTAATGCTTCTTCTTAAACACATACTCAAGGTAACTAGTTAACTAATGCTTCTTCTTAAACACAGACTAGAGGTAACTAACGTGAACCAACATGCTTCTTAAACACATACTAGAGGTAACCGAGGTTAACCCACATGCTTCTGAAACGCATACTAGAGGCAACTAGTTAACCAACATGCTTCTGAAACCCATACTAGAGGTGACCAACCTTAACCGACATGCTTCTTAAACGCATACAAGAGGTAACTAATGTTGACTAGAGATTTGTGTAACTGTCTGTCTGTGTATCGGATGGTGTTTAGCTCTTCCCAGCCGAAAGAGACTGGGTTTGATTCGCAATGTCCGCAGTGCTAAAGTGACTGCGACACTGATCTCCTCTTTGTTTTCTACCGTTATTGTGTGTTGTGTGTCTGTATGTGTGTGCTTCTGTGTGCGTGCCTGTGCGTGTCTCTGTGTACTTGTCTCTGTGTGTGCAGGTGAACGGTGTGGACATCGCGGGGGTGGGTCAGGAGGAGTTGGTGTGCATGCTGCGCAGCACACGGCAGGGAGAATGTGTGTGTCTGGGGGTCCTGCGACAGGACGAGATGTTTCTCCCCCGGGAGCTGGTGAGGCCCAATAACTGCCCTCCACCTGCCACGCCTGACAGGCCTGTAGCCAATCGAATGGGTTTATTTAATTGACTTGATCTGGTCATGAACAAACCGATGAATGTGGCCACAACACATGCACACATCCGCACAGCAACGCGAACACACACACAGCAACGGAAGCGCACACACGCATACACGCATACACACGCACACGCAAACAATACTAAACCATGTATACCAAAACTACAACAAAAAGGGCAAAATTACGAAAACATGTCTGTCTTGCCTTGGCGATGCACGGCCTGGCTGCCAACTGGAGCGCAGATACAACTCTGAGCTTTGTCATGGCGACCAAAATACGATTAGCCATTCTCTTACCTATTTATATTGTATTTAAGGCATTTTGATCCCAAGGACTGCTGACCATTAATCAGTGTGAGTGCTGAACTTGACAGTATCTTATAAAAGCTTTCCTATCCCCGTTGCCTTTCTCCTAACTGATAATCTATATTTGGATCAATAAACTCTTTTTAACCTGCTCTGCTGCTCTCCTGTCTTTGTTTCTTCTCTTTAATAAGCTCTTAATGCATGTAAAGCCCCACTTGAACGCACACACAGATCTTAACCACGGCTGTCTCTTTAGTATACATAGCCATCTATTTCCTCACAATTTCTCTATACGATCGCTTTAAAACAATCCCCATTCCATTATTAAACTCTCTCGCCCAATTTCACTATTCAACTATCACCCAACATCTCAACTGATATTACTCACCCCGTTTGACTAATAAACAGTTTCCCTCACCCCATTTCACCAATAAACTGTCTCTCTCACCCCATTACAATATTAAACTATCTAACTTACCCCATTTCAGGATTAAACTTTCTCTATCTCCCCATCTTCATTCATGGATTGTCCCTCTTTAAAGAGTTGGCCTTATTGACCAGACTCCTGCTGGGCCGTTCGATCTGCCCCCTGCAGTTTGTGGCTGAGTCAGCATTTGGCAAGCAGTGGTCTCTGTTTAAGCATGCCGTTGTCAGTGTGCTAAGGTATTCAGAGGACAAGCTTTTACTTTCATGCCCTTGACATTTGGGTGCCATTTGCACATTTGGGCACTTCCTGTAGCATTGACAGCATTGTCAATACAGGCAATGCACTGAAGGACGACCCGTTGGTCATTTTTCCCTGCTGAATCTGCTCTTGTCATTTCCTCCCTTATCACTCACTACCTACTCCTTTCCATGTTCTCCTTCTGTTTTCTCAACGGTTTCCCCTGAGTGACCCTGTCTGCGTGTCCTTTACCCTGCAGGATACTTATCTTTCTCTCTGTCTTTATCCTCAATGACCCTGTCTGTCTGCCTGTCTGCCTGTCTCTACCACGAATGACCCTGTCTGTCTTCCTGTCTGTCAGCGACCGTCATCAGCTTGCTCTCTCTGCTCTCTCTCTGCTCTCTTTCTGCTCTTAACCAACCATTTGTGCGAAATGCCACCAAAAAGACTCCTACTTAAACACATGCACACGCACACACACACACACACACACACACACACCCGCACATGGCGTACAAACCCACCCATACACGCGCACACGAACACAAACACAGCCGACATCCCCACAGGAAGCTGTGTTTCCCTGGACAGGATCTCAAGTTTTTTTTTGTACCTGCGTGTGTGTTGTGTCTGACAGCCTTTTTGGACCCCGTGTTCAAGGTCGCTGGAAGAATTTTATTTGAGTGAATTCCAAGGCCACTGCCTCAGCATGTGTCCTCCATTTCCTATCTTACTTCCTGTTTTCTGTCTGCTCTTCCTCCGGGCCCTGACGGCTCCAACCAGCCCTGAGGCGTTGTGATCTAGTCTGGTTCTTCTCATTAGTACTAGTAGCTGAAGTGCAAGTGCATCAGTATGACTTATAACGATTGAGTCATTTGGCAGATGTTGTTATCCAGAGCCACTGACAGTGAATTCAGGGACATGTCTTCAGGGAGCAGGCAGGAGGTGTCAGGGCCTCTCACTCTAGGATGACTACAGGTTAGACCGCATACATTGAGAATCAAACCCTGAACATTTTGAAAACCTTAACCGCTATACTATATGTACGCAAACTGGTTTTCAGGGTCACTAAACATTGATGAAAAAATGATGCACACAGTCTTAACTATATTTCTAACTGTTAAATAAACAGTTGGAAATGTATTATACACAAAAGTGATTGTTGATAATCCATCGTGGCATAGCGTCCTACTTTATTTTTTCGTAACGATTTAAGATCGCAAATTCACTGATGAAAAGGTCAAATAACATACAAACGTTATCCCTGAACGCATATTTACACCTGGACCAAGATAAATAGTTTGGCCACCTGCTCTTTGGTCAATACTGTTCCGAATCTGAAATTAGCATATCGCTCCCAGAAAGTAGAACAGAGGAAGCCGAGAATATACCATTTGTTCAACTTTTATTATACTTATATTCCACCCCCTGACTACTTCTGGTTCTCCACACTGTTATATGCAGATATACTCCGCTAATCAAAGCTTCTTGAAGGAGATGTAAATTTGTGTGATATACTGCATTAATGTAATCTGACCTCGAAACGCTGATGACATCAGCACGTTTCCATCAATGTCGTGGCGCAACTTCACACGCTCAATAATGGAATACATTACTCGTAACTTTGTTAAAGTTTAGACCCAGAGTCTCCGGTTCACAGAGTTCCTATTCGTATATTTCTCTAAAGTTGTCACTATACCGGAAACAGCAGATCCCTTTAGTCCAGTATTGTAGTAATATGTGTTATGGTAATATGTAGAGTGGAAGATTTCCCAGGATATTCACCTGGCCTTCTCTTTATTTAGATACATTTAACTAGGGTTAGGTAAGTGTGTTGTGCGTGTGTGTGTGCCCTGCTATGTGCGTTTGTGAGCATGTGTGTGTGTGTGTGTGTGTTGATGTGTGCGAGTTTGTGTGTACGTGCAAGCGTGTGTGCGGGTACACGTCTGTGTATGTTTTCCTGCCAGCCTTACAGTGTGTTGAGGTCTGTAAACTTATTTTGTGGGTATTTGTGTTTATGTCTGTAGGGGCATGTGTGTGTCAGCAGTGTTGTGTGAGTGTGTGCGTGTGTATCATTAAGGGAACGCATTGTGTTTCCCATCCTCAGTATTCTCCAAGCTTTAAGTCGACTTCAAAGGCTGACGTTCCCGGTGGAGCCCCGCTTGGGAGATCAGGACTGTCTCACAGACAGTGATGTGAAGTTTCCCCACAATCTCGGCTGTAGCGTCATCGTTTTGTTCTGCTGTTTTCCTACACAACAGCCGTCCTTTTTATTGTGTGGGTCGTTTTATCCCTGTTTAAAGTTCACTTTAAGACAGTGGCAATACGCAGACCAGTAGTTTCAGGTGGAAAAAGTCACGTCATTGCGAGTTGTTTCCGAGCCTTGGTTCAATATGGTTAATAACAACAAATTATTAGAAACGTACCCCTTCTTTTTATATCCGCACCGTATTCACTCATGTTATTAAGGAAAACAAATGCGAACACGTGCACTGACCGTAACTATAATGAGGAATATTGTCACATGTATGAAATAGGATCTGACAGGTTTAATTATTCCCTGGTGACCCTGCTTCCCCTCCACAGTTTAGCCCTGCCGTCTATATTAGCCGTGGGACAGGCCAATCTAAAGATGAACCCATCAACATTAGCTCCTTGCAGTCCTCTCATTGCTTCCTACTGCTCCCGGGGCTCCACAATGGTCGTATAACCAGATCATCCCGTCTGTCCTGCTGGAGGGCAGGGGGCCAGAGATGGATACTTCCCAGTCTCTTTCGGCTGGGAAGAGCTAAACACCATCCTATACACATGGACCGGTCGTTCAGTACCTTGTTGGTTTGCTGTTTACTGGAAGAAGGTTTGATCCAGAGAGATTTACAGCTCATTTTAGAGACGTGTCATTAAGCACAAATAGGCTTGTCTAAGTGCCATCTTCATGGATGTCTGCAGGCTCTAGATGTTGGGGCATCTAATCATACACAGGAAGTGTTTATTGTTGTCTATAGTTGAGGTATAAAGTATTGTTTAACTATGACTACAGTTAGAGTAAAAATATTGTTTAATTAAAGGTATAAATCTTATATTTCCTGACCATACATCCTAGAATATGTAAGGGATAATCACAGAGAGGCAGGGCAATAAACAGTTTGATATGCCCGGCTCGTGGATAGCTTACCGCCCGAGAGGAAGTCGAGGGTGGTGGTAACCTTCCACGAGCCAGGAATAAAACAATTCAAATACTAAATATATTAAATGTATACTCTGTTAAAGTTCATCTCCCTGAAAAAGTAGTCCCCTTTAATTACAATCAATCAAACATGTTTTGGACACCTCGAAGGGCATTATCCCGCTTATACCATGGTCACTTGCCAAAGAAAATAAATTAGGATCATTCATTTATATTTTCATGCGTTTTACAATCCAAAAAATACGTTTTTCACATGCCATAATTTAGTTTCCCTGGTAACGTAAGGCTCTTATGCAACGGAAACGTTGTTCACTCCTCCAGTAAATAGGACGGACCTTAGCTACGACTTGGCAACGGGAGGTATTCTAGTCCGCAGAGCTATAAGCCAGAGAGCTAACGTTATGGATTGTACGTATTTATAATTCAGAATTCGTCCCAGCCTTTAAACCACAGATACTCTAGGGCTATAGCATATAACCACGTTGTCTGATTAAGTTTAATCCATTTTTCACAATTTACCAGCTCTCGTTTTGAAGAATAATCACCGCGCCATTCGTTTCAATGGGAATCGCAACGGTCTTTACTTTCAACATAAAGTGTACATATTTATAATTTGAAATTCGTACCAGTCTTTATACCACAGATACTCTAGGGTCTTTAACATATAACCGCGTTGTCTGATTACAGTTTAATTCATTCTTCACAATTTACCAGCTCTCGTTTTGAATAATAATTACTGCGCCATTCGTTTCAATGGGAATCGCGATGGTCTATTCTTTCAACATTAAATGTACATATTTTAACTTGAAATTCATCCCAGCCTGTATACCACAGATATCATTTGGTCTATACTAGCATATAACCGCGTTTTCCGATTACAGTTTAATGCATTTTTCACAATTTACCAGCTCTCGTTTTGAAGGCTGAAATACAAGCGGCATATTGATCTACTATTTGATGACGCTGTGCTCACTCAGTCAGCAGCAAGTAGAACGACAAGACAGTGGGCAACCTGCCGGGTTTAGGCCCTCCTCCCAGCCAATCAGAATCATGCATTCTTAAATGAAGTAGTAGAATAAGGGGAAATAATTCTCAGCCTGGGCAATTGGAGGTTAAATCAACAATAATGCATACTCTGATTCTGGGGAATAGAGTATGCATGTGTGTTAGTGACCACATTATAGTAACCAATGGAAGTAATGAATAACAACCAGTTGTTATTCATGTCCCTTGTGTTGTGGTGCTACTGCTGTTTCCCCGAGAAAAGTTTGGCTGGAGAATTGGACAATTTTAGTTGCCAAGCAACAGGGTGCCCCTTTGTACTCTTTGAAGTTTTGGTAAACGATGTCTCCCTTTTGTTGACATTTAACATTTAAAGATCTAAAACCCTGAGTAATTTAGAGTAATACCAGGATTTTTTTTTTATTAAATTGGTCAATTTAGAACATAAAATATGAAACCTTTTGAGTTGGCGGACTGGATTAAAAAGATTACCCGCCATAATTCTCTGCATGACTATAAATCACCTTTAACATTTTTGGGGGGGACCATTTAAAGGGTTTTAACCGTTTAACTGCCGCCATTTCAAGAGAGGAAATATTACAGGATTTTTTAAAACTATTAGTAAGTGGAAGTTAGGCGACTAATCTCTCACTCTCTCTCTCTCTCTCTCTCTCTCTCTCTCTCTCTCTCTCTCTCTCTCTCTCTCTCTCCCCTTACTGAGAGGCAGCAGTGATGAAACGATGGGAGGAGGGTGTCTCTCCTCCTCTATGTCTCCTCTTCTCGTCCCTCATCCGAGTTCACCATCTGCTGCTGTCTGCTTAATGTCTCTTTTTCTTTTTCTTTACCCCGCTATACACACACACACACACACACACACACACACACACACACACACACACACACACACACACACACACACACACACACACACACACACACACAACACACATGTACACGCACGCACACACACATATATATAGAAACACACAAACACACGGACACAAACACACGGACAGACCTGAACCCAGCTAAAGGCATTTTTCTCACTTATTTCTTTCCTAACAACAACAAGTTTCCACCTGCTGTGTTGGCTAGGGACTTAAAACACAATTACAGTTTAAAAACAAATGGTGATCTTTGCTAGTTCCCTACATTCAACACACACACACACACACACACACACACACACACACACACACACACACACACACACACACACACACACACACACACACACACACACACACACACACACACACACACGCACACATGTCCCACCTACGCTTAGCACAGTGGCGGGAGCTGGGAAGTGTGGAAACAATGTGATAAACCATGTTCTTGTGAAATTGCTGTACCGTGGACACAATGAATTACAATTAGCGAGTGTCTTCTTCATTTACCTCCATGCAACAGGCTGTTAATACCAGGGTGGTTTGCATTCACGGACATCCAAAGGAACATTATGTGTTGGGGAAGGGGCGACGGAGCCAACCTTTCTGCGGAAGGTTTCTGCCGTCAGCTGAGACTGGCAGAAACACGTATTTTATGTGTGTTTTTGTAATTGATGGTATTATTTTAGGGACGATAACATTTACACTAAATGGCATAGACCCTTATGTTCAAGATCATACAGAGAAGATACTAACACGTCAAAAAGAAAATACCTGATTGTGTGTGTGTGTGTGTGTGTGTTTGTGTGTGTGTGTGTGCGCGCGCGCATATCATACCATCACCAATGTCACTGCAGTCACTCCATAGGATCCCCCATCTGTTAGTCCTTGGCAGTTTGGATTTCTTGCAGGAGCTGGATCCCATCTCTCTCTCTTCTCTCTCTTGCTCTCTCTATCTTTTCCTCCATTGCTCTGTCTCTGTTTCTCTCTCACTCTTTCGACATCTTTCTGCGTCTCTCTCCCCCCTTATCTCTCTCCCTCTGTCTCTCACTCTGTCTTTCTGTCCCTCCTCTCGCTCTACACCTCTCTTTCTCTCCCTCTCGCTCTACACCTCTCTCTCTCTCTGTCTCTTTGTTTACTGAGGGTTTATCATCTCTGTAGTTGCTGCTGTGTCTTAAAGCCCTTCCCAGCTGGAGCGAGTCACACACACACACACACACACACACACACACACACACACACACCTAGTCCTCCCGTGATGGCATAGCAGCAGCAGGCGGCAGCGACGCAGCCATCGTGTAGTGGGTTGGCGGAGGTCGTGACCTTTACAGATACGGGGAGACAGACAGGGCTGTCCCGGGCTTGGGGAGACGTGCGCTGGCAGAAGGCTGATTATGCAGAGATAACATTTACACGTTAATCAACAGAGAGGCCGCGGCGACGGCCCCTGCAGCTCCTCCTGTTCTGTCTGTGGGCTGCTGACGCAGACGCTGAAACCTCCTCACAGGAATTAATGAAGCCGCGAGGTCCAGAGGTCAAGGAGCCTGCTCGTATACATACATATGTTAACCCGTAATACGCTTATAAGGGCTGAGACGTCAGTGTGACGTCTCCTATTCAGATATAGATGAACTCTTACCATGCTTACTATGGAGGACACGTCAGTGTTATGTTTTACTTTTTTGTTTAAAGTGGAAAGGAAGCAATCAAATAAAACAGATGTCTATAGCACTAGTTTAATATTTCAATATACCATAAATACAAATAAAGTCAGAAATATGACCCGTTATTCAGAATAAAGCACAAACAAGTTGCATAAATGATAATGTTTTCAGCCTGTGCACCCCGCCATCTCTGTTTTCAGAATACGATGACGTCACGAGAATGGTTGGTAACATTCTATGTTGTTTACATAGCGGCTCATAGCCTCACTGGCAGTTTACTGCATCAACAAAATGGATATATATTGCACATTATATATATACGGTATATATATATACATATTTATTTATATATATGGAGGAAATAATGTGGAGGTGATAATGACTGACATCTCCCGGCTCTGCCCGTCCACAGGATGTTGTTTACAGCTATGAAAAGTAGTTAGGCAGCTGGGCTACCACGCTGCCTTACAGTTCGTTCATTTCATGATACATGTAATTGTCGTGCCATTTGGGTGTGCACATGAATATGCGAAAATAGTGCAACCGACGGTGTTTGCAAATGGATTATTTACGAAATCAATGGATTATTTTGGCGATGGATTAGAAATTAGCTAGTCTGCAAACAAGACAATCTTCAAACAGTGACTGTGCTCATTTCGCTGTTTCTCTAGTACTAGAAGCTAAGTTTACTAGAAGCTCTCGTTCCTCTGCCTGGCAAGCGCGCTTCTGCGCTCTTTCTCTGTGCATAAGAGCAGCGCCCCGGGTCCAATTTGACAGGTCTGTCCGTGTCTCCAGCACTATAGCCACTAAAATTTTAAATTTTTGGCACAGCATCTGGCTTCAGGCGATTGGTGGGACGGCAAAAGCTCCCTCTTCAATGTAATCAGCCTCTATAAAGTGGTCGCTACATACTCTCTGCCCTGATCCCATTCGGGGGCTCAGGCGTTTCAATGCAGCTAACCATCTTCGGAGCAGTTTAGGCTTCTTGACAGGAATGACATGGAAATGAACTATTTTACCGCTCTCTTTTACCCGAGAGAGAACAGCCAGGGGCAATACAAAATGACCCCCCCGTTCTTCTTCCAAGATTTGACATGTTTATTTGAAAGTCGTTTTCAACATGTCATTTTCCAGTGAATCTACGAATTTCAGGTTTAATGAAAATCCATGTATTTTCAAAAATTAAAAAGTCACCAAAAAATGGTCACAGTTCTCATTGCTTCATTTCCACTTTAAAAGTGCATTTAGAATGTATCGATTCCATTTTTATGTATATATTCTTTTCAATTCAAAGGGCTTTATTTGCATGGGAAAGATTGCGAAAGCACCTAGAAAGGATAATGGAAAGATTATACGAACCATCTTGTAAACAAAACAATTCAATCACATGTTGGATTTTACATTTATGGATTTATCACAGATGGATGATTCTACGTTCTACTGAAAGGAAACTCTGTACTGAACAGTACACATAGTTTTCTATGTTCGAAGACCTAATAGGGGTGTACTGTATGGAGGAACGATATACGTAGATAAATACTTACAGAAACATTCTTTATTTGTCTTTTTCTATTTTAAATCACACAATGAGTGGATCCCTGTCCTCAAAGACTGCAGACATAGGTGCAGTGTTCTGGTGGTCCCCAGAGGTTCCACAACTAAAGAGTGACTATCGACGCCTTAGGAACCATTAAACCACCATCCAGCGTCTACCAGTCCATAAAGCCCACCTCTAAGCCATCTGCAGCCCCCAGACAGGGGCCTGCTACACGGAGGTCATGTCCGTATTCCCCAGAATCGTGTCTTTAAGATTCCCTAGACGCCAACTCTGAAGAGACACACCGTCACGTCTCTGGCAATTACAATACACTAAAGAACACTGTGGTGCAGCACTTTCTCTGTCTGCCTTTCTGTCTGACTCACTCCCATCTCCAGCTGTCTCTACCTCTCTCGATCTCTCATCTCTATATCACGGTATCTCTCTCTTTATCTTCTCTTGCTTTTACCCAGTCGCTACATCTCTATCACGTCATCTTTCTCTTTCTCTGTCTCTTTTGCACTCAGTCGCTCCATCTCTCTATCAGATCTTTCTTTCTCTGTCTTTCACTCCATCTCTCTATCTGTCTCTACCTTTTACAATCCTCATCTCAATTATTATCATAGCATCTCTCTTTTATCTATCCATCTCTCTCTCTCTCTCTTGCTCCATTTCCCTTCCCACTTTATCTCGCTCTCTCAATCACTCCATCTCTATATATTGCTGGTGATGCAAATCCATAGGAATACAGATAACGCAATCATGGAACCAAAAACTGACTGGAACTTGCAACATAAATATACTTAACCGTATTCTAACATCTAATATATTTGAATCTTATTGAATCTTTTCTTATTTTTCCTCTCTCCTCTTTCCTCCTCCATCTCTTACTCCTACGTCCTGACTATCCTAGGTTGTTGTGTTGACAGTGCAGTGGTGGGACTGTGTGTGTTTGTCTAAGTGTGTTTGCGTCTATGTGTGTATATGGGTGTGTTCTCCAAGGTCGCAGAGCTGTACTTTTCTGCCGAGTAGTGGACTTTGAGACGGCTTAGCGGTGTTTAAAGCTTCCATTCCCGCCACCGACACAGGATAAACCCCACACTGCTGACACATGCACACACACATACACACGTACACACGCAATCGCACACACAAACGCACACACACACTAACTGACGCACACAAACACTGACACACACATGCGCATGCACACACACAAACACTAACAGCGACACACAACGACATACAAACGCATGATCAAAGATACATACACACATGCACACACACCCCCACATACACACACACTCATACACATGCACGCATGCACACGCATAGACACACAAACAAGATAAGAAATACTTTATTAATCCCAGATGGGAAATTAGGGATCATGCACACACACACACGCCAAGCAGACAGACATATATACATTTTGTCTATTTGGCTATACTGAGCCAGACATTTCTACTATACCTGGACCTAAATCTCTTAACAATAACATACTGACGAAACAGACACAAAAGTCTCTCTCATTCCCTCTCGCTTGTGCTCTCGCTCCAAAATTCTACCTAGTTATGCTCATCCTATACTACAGGTATTACACTATATGGTTGGTCTGCTCCCTCTTCGCACGCACACACACACACACACACACACACACACACACACACACACACACACACACACACACACACACACACACACAATCACACACACAATCACACACACACACACACACACACGCACAGTTCATCTGAGGGACCATTTCGACACCTCTCACACGGTTCCATCTCTGCCTGTGTCCGGGGTTGTCGACTATGCTTTCTGTTGTCCTGACAACCGAGGTGATGGGCTGGTCACCCGCTTCCTTGCAAGCACACACAAACACACACTAAAACACATTCACACACACACACGTCCATTTATGTTCTTACCATCCAGCATGCCGCCTTCATCTGTATCTTTGTCTTGACACGCTTTATAACTGTGTCTGTTCAATTTTAGTTTTCATATTCTTTTCGGGATTCTCACTCTCTTCCCCTCATCCTCCACCATCTCTCACTCCCATTTCCAATCTGTCCTTCTTTCAAATTCGTTTCTTAAAACATATCGGGGGTTCTCTTTGGTTAATCTGTAAATTAGTGTTGACTAGAGGTTCAACTTTAGGCATTTCTTGGGAAGAGAGGCACGATGAGAGAGGCCGTGGCCATTGTTTAATGTCAGTGGAACTGGGCCCAAGTGGAGGATTCAGGTGAGATTTAACTCAGGATTAAAAGGTTGAGACGCTTAATGTCAAGCGGATGAGAGCTTTCAGAGAGGCCCTTTTCCACTCTGCTGGAGGAACAAATGAACTGAACTGTGGGTTCCCTCCCCCCGCGCTCTCTCTCTCGCTCTCTCCCCCCCTCTCTCACTCAGTCTCTCCCTCCTCTTCCTCCTTATTTTTCTCTCACTCGCTTCCACCCCCTCTCTCTATCCCCCCTCTCTTTCTCTCGCTTTCTCCATCCCCATCTCTGCTCCACCTGTCTCTCCGCTTCCCCTATGCTCCCACAACCTCTATTTCCCTCTCTCCTCCCTCCTGTGATTCATCCTCTTACAAGCTCTCTCTCCAGCCCTCTCTCCCTTTCTCTAATTTATTCTCTCCTCCTCTCTCACCCCTTCTTTCTCGCCGTCCATCTCTGTTCACCCCCCTCCCTCTAGAAGTGAGAAGTAAAAGTACTAATTATAATTTGTTAGAATATTACAAATGTATTTTTTCGTCAAAAGATCCTATAAAATATGAAAACATGTCTCCCTCTACGCTCTCTCTCGCCCCCCAGAAGGAGGAGCCCTTGCGGACCCCCCCCCAGCTCCCGGAGGACGGCAAGGAGGAGCTGATGCTGGAGGTGGCCCTGAACGAGAGCGGATCGGCGGGCCTGGGGGTCAGCCTAAAGGGCAACAAGTCCCGACACACGGGGGCCGACCTGGGCATCTTCATCAAGTCCATCATACATGGAGGGGCCGCCTACAAGGTGACTACTCATAGTGTACTCCTGGTTATGATATATGAGATGTATAATATCATCCACTACAAGGAGACTACTCATAGTATACTCCTGGTTATACTATAGTATATTTAGGTATCATCCACTACAAGGTGACTACTCATAGTATAATAGCGCACGTCACTGTTGTAGAGTTGTACCAAGTATGTGTTTGTGTGTCTGCGTGCGTCAGGACGGGCGTCTGCGTGTCAACGACCAGCTGGTGGGGGTGAACGGGGCGTCGCTGCTGGGGCGGTCCAACCACGTTGCCATGGAGACGCTGCGGCGCTCCATGTCCCAGGAGGGCAACCTGAGAGGGACAATACAACTGGTGGTGCTGAGAGTACAGGTACGTACACACACACACACACACACACACACACACACACACACACACACACACACACACACACACACACACACACACACATACACACTCCAGACTCATGTAAATCGTTCGATGTGTATTCATGAAATGTGTTTGTGTGGAGAAAGACTGGCACATTGGACCAACACTAGACCACTTGAGGGTTAGTCTGACACAGATGGATGAAGTTAAAACAATAAATAGAGAAATACATAGAAATTGCCATCTGTTACTGAGTAGAGCTTGGACAAACACACACATATTCTATTATTTGCACTCGGTAGACGAAAATAGATATCTAGACATCTGAGTCACATTAGCTTGTTATCGCACAGAGACATGGCCCTCGCTTTTGACACATTCATAACATCTTAACCCAACCTGCATTACATAATGACATCATAACCTAGCCTATTGTTCATGACATCATAAACTAAGCTACAATACATAATGACGTCATAACCAAACCTAATGTTCATGACATCATAACCGTACCTTCTTTTCATCATCGCAACATAACTTAACCTTCTGTTCCTGATATCATAATCTGACCTACTGTACAGGTTGACATCGTAACCTTGCCGGTACATTCATAACATCATAACCTAACCTATGCCGATTCACAACATCTTAACCTTCTCTTCCCATAAGCTGACCTACTCTACATGACGTCATAACCTACCAAACACATTCATAGCATAAATCCTAACCTATGGTACTTAATCAGATCATAACCTAACAAACTGTTTATGACATCATAATATAACCTACTGTCCATCATGACATCACTGCCTAACCTACTGTTCATGACATCAGAATTTAACCTACTGTCCATCATGACATCACAACCTAATCTACTGTTCAGGACCTTATATCATTACATTCTATACATCATGACATCACAACCTAACCTACTGTCCATGACATCATAACATCACCTATTATACATGATGACGTCATAACCTAAGCTACTGATCATAATGACATCATAACCTGTATCTATACATATAATGTATATAATGACAGCATTACCTTACCTACTTTGAATCATGATATCATATACAGACAGTATAAACAATGAACTCACAACCTAACCTACATCATAACAGCCTAACCTAAACCTACTGCAAAAGAAATTTCTATGTCTGCTCTCTCTGACCGTGCAGAAAGAACATTAACACTTCAGCCATTCAAATGTGTGTGTGTGTGTGTGTGTGTGTGTGTGTGTGTGTCTGTGTGTGTGTGTGTGTGTGTGTGTGTGTGTGTGTGTGTGTGTCCTTGACTGAGCTGGTAGCTCTCTTTCAAAGGAAGTGATACACAATCTTGCTCACAATGGAGCCCAGACTGTTCTTTTTTCAGCATTTCTACAAAGCCTAGCATGCACTGACAAATACACACACACTGGCGCATAGGATAATGCGGGCACACACACATACACACCTTTTCATTTGAATGGCTCAGGTGTGAACACGGTTCTCTCTCATCTCCTGTTAGTGGTGCTGGAGTGGACTCCTACTCCAGTTGGGATGGAGATGTGCACTTAATACCACGCGAGCACACCTGCAAATAGAGAGAGGGAGAGAGAGAGAGAGGGGGAGAGAGAGAGAGAGAGAGAGGGGGGCAGGCTGGCTCACCAACAGGGGCGTCCGTCTCAGAGTGTCGGAGAGTTAAGAGAGGGATGGAAATGGAGAGTGAGGGATGGAGGGAGGTACATAGAGAGAGATGGCGAGAGAGGGGAGGGGTTGGAGCCCTGTGCGCCAGACTTTAATGTAGGGTTGATCTGTAGGTATGCGTGTGTGGATCTGCTACGGGGAACCGACCACCCAGCAGACAGGGCAGCCTAGAGCAGCCCGGGTGTAGGCAGGTGGAGTGGGGGGCCATGAGGAGGCTGAGCAGGGTAGAGCACCAACCCCCCCCCCCCCCCCCCATTCATCTCTCCTCCTCTTCCTGATGCTCAGCGAGGATGAAAGGCAGGAAGGATAAGAGACAGGTCGCCCTAAAAGCCTTCTATTGGCTGGGCGAGCGGGTGCTCTTATCGGCGGGAAAAGCCCCGCTTTTGTCTTCCCTCCCGTCTGCTCCTTCTCCCCCTTCTCCTCTGTTCTCTTTTTATTCGGCCTGTGAGCCTCCATCCCAACTCTCACACATACAGACACACGCAAACATTCACGCCAACACACACGCAGGCCCGAACGCACACGCACCCAATGCTCCTCTGGTCTCTACTCCTTACTCCTGCAGTCTGCTCCTTCTCCCGAATCCTGGTCCTGCTCCTCGGGAGTCCTCAATGCTGGTCTTTTGTTGCTCTTTTCTGCTCAGAAGCCTGTTTTAGTCGCGAGATGAGCTCTCAGATAAATCACTCACCCGCGCACACACTCACACACACCCTCGCGTGCACCACAGACTAAACCCCCACAGGGGTGCGTGTGTGTTTAGTTGAGGACATTGACAACCTCGCAGGTCGTGAGAATCTCAAGTCCCCCGTGAATCCTTCACCTCAGTCCTTCATCACCCTTTGTCCTTTAAATCTCCCTCTGTCTGTCTCCTCTTTCGCTCTCTCGCCCACTCTCTCTCGCTCCCTCTCCGTGTTTCTCTTTGCTCGGGCAGCCTGTCTGACAGCAGCGTGTATGAATGGAGAGAGGGAAACAGGGCCAGGCTCTGGTCACACAGGGTTTGGCTGGGGGGGAGACACAGAGAGAGAGAGGGGGAGGGAGGGAAAATAGTAGACATGTCCGTAGAGACGAGAGGAAACTAGATTTGACAGACCCAAATCCCTCCACCTCCTAAGTCTCTTCCTGTCCGTCTGTCCGTCTGTCCGTCTGTCCGTCTGTCCGTCTGTCCGTCTGTCTGTCCTGCTGCCTGCCTGCCTGCCTGCCTGCCTGCCTGCCTGCGTGTACTGACTAAATGGAGAGGAAGAATCATGTAAACGATAGGATGAATAGATAGATGGGCTCAAGAAAGGTATTGAAGCAGTTGATAACACAACCATGGCTTTCACAATCCCAGTCTCCATACCGACGTATCCATCATCATTTTCCCTAATAGCAGTGTTGTTTCTGTTTCTTCTCTATCAGGATCAGCACGGCATTTCATCCAACCGCTCGTTTGACAGCACACACGGACTTCCCGGATTGGCCAACCAGACCAATGGCACTGCCCACGCGCACATGATCAACAACAGCCTCTACTCCTCTGACGGTGAGCTAATAATTAGCAATCATGCAGAAATTGGTTGTTGATGTGTTATTTACCGTAAAATGTCCCCAACCGTTGATGACGCAATGCTGTCGAAAAAGCCATCGCTCTGTTTGATTTAGCTGCCTGCTATTGGCCAGGATTTAATCACATCGACGCACAGCACAATAATGAAACTCCTCGATATAATCGGGGTTCAGCTCCACCAGACCTGCCTGATAGAGGAGTAAGAGAAGGAGATGACCTGGGGGGATCTAGTTCACACTGGATATGGGTAGTTGGTCTTTTGATCTATTCTATAGATCAGTGGTTCCCAACCTTTTGACTTATGAGGTTTACCACTCAATTGTCATTAAGAACTTTTGTGATCCACCTCATATGCAAACGCTAAAAAAAAGATAGAGCCCATGCAGTGGCTGGTGTGAGCCAGCGAGGCACGCTGCCTTTCTATATAAAACATCCCGGTTTATATAGAATACACAAACAAACACAATGGGGATCAATGGGGAAAATTCAACTGGAACACAAATGATGCACAAAGCCACCCTATTTTTTTATATTAATTAGCCATTACACTCTCACTCTAACTTCTACTGAACAATATCAATATTTTATAATATATTTTTTCATATTAATTTATCTTATTACTTTTTATTTTTTTCTATTATGGTCAATTGGTCTAATTTGAGAATTAAATCCCACAGGCCCCGTGCAGTACCCTGGTGTGCCAGGGTACTGCACCAGTGGTAAGATGACCATGGGTTGAAGAACAAGGCTATAGATTACCCCCTCCACCCCTGTAGCGGCCATATCCTGTAAATGATATACCGTGAACCGGCTCCATTTCCATTGAGATGAAATGGAGCATGTAGATGTAGAAAGGGGAATTTCAACGTGCATCATATATTCTATAAAACATATATTACCTACTGGGAGGCATCAAAGGAGAGCAGAGTTAAGTTAAGCAGGGAACAGGTTTCCTAATGTGGAACAATTAGCGTAATGTTGTGGAGATGAAACGAGCTGAGAACACGAACAATACGCAGACAGAAGACATACTTTGTTTCATAATGCTCCATATTAATGAGAGCGCTGCCGTTGCCATTTCCTCCTCTCATTTATACATATATTTCTGACTCGCAATCACTTTTTCTTCCTTTCTTTATTTTGTTCTTTCATCTTTTCTACTTGCTTTCATCCTTGCTTTCATCCTCTCTTTGGCTCTTTCTTTCTTTCCTTCAAGGTAGCAGTGTTCGTTTTTGCTGAGTTTGGAGCTATTTCGGTTCAGTTCGTTCATGTATTCCATTGTACCTCCCTCCTTTCTCTCTCTCTCTCGCTCTCTCTCTGTTTATCTGCAACTCTTCCTATCCCTGCTGGTAACTGTCTTGTTTATTCATGTGTTCAAGGTTGCTTACTGTGTTGTGTGTGTGTGTGTGTGTGTGTGTGTGTGTGTGTGTGTGTGTGTGTGTGTGTGTGTGTGTGTGTGTGTGTGTGTGTGTGTGTGTGTGTGTGTGTGTGTGTATTGCCATCTAGGCCTTACGTCTGGTTGTGTGTGTTGTATAATGGGATCTATTAATACAGTTGTTGTTTGGTTTACGAGTATTTCGGTAACCGTATTGCGTGTGTGTGTGTGCGTGTGTGTGTGTGTGTGTGTGTGTGATCTCACCGAGTCTGGTAAACACCCTGACCTCGAATACACAGAGCTGTTCAAATTCACCTCTGCTTGCATAAAGAGTGAGCGTGTGTGTTTTTGGGTGTGTACATGAGCCGGTTCCCCGTTCCGATGCTTATCATCCGACCGACTCCCTGATGAATTAGTTTAGATTCAAAACAGCACTATGTCATGGCAAAAGGAAAACTATGACACCAGTCTAATACGATTTTGAAAGAGAAGGCATTAGTTGAATGATTGGTTGAGAGTGTATGAAAGCAGGCGTAACCCATCCCTGTCTTCTCGTTCATTCTTTCCTCCAACGTTCTTCCAATTCTTTCACCTTTTCTTGTCCTTATGCACCCCTTTCTCCCCCTCTGCCGCAGCCTGGTAACCCTTCTTTATTCATACATTTGACTCTGTAACCGTTATGAACCTGTTTGACCATATTTGTCATTTTTGCTCTGAATACTGATTGGCTGTGTGTCTGTCCCCAGTGACCAATGGGAGTTACTCATACATGGACGATGAAGAGGATGAAGAGCTGTCTCATCGGGAACATGACCTCACACACGGACACTACAGGTATGTGTTTGTGTGCGTGTGTGTGTGCGTTGTACATAAGAATATATTCACTGTGTTTGTGTGTGTGTGTGTGTTCTTTCCTCCAGGGAGCCGTCCCTCTCCCCCAGCCTGCGGGGTCTCTCCTACCCGACCCCCATGCCACTCGACGTGGCCCAGACGCCCACCAGTCCCCAGCCCCAGCGGCAGTACCAGCACGTCAAGGCCTCCAAGAGCATGGACCTGGGTACGAGTGCCCCCGAGAGCCAGCAGCAACCCGGTGGGACACGGTTCAGTACCTCCGCTGCATGGCTCTCTGGAGCTCAGCGCACTGACCCTGCATGGAGGACTGGCTGGCTCTCTGTAATACAGTGCTGCACGCTCGTGGACACATGTGAACGTGTGCCTGCGCACATGCTAGCACACACACATACGTTCAGGCATGCAGACATGCTAGCACACACACGTTCAGGCGTGCACACGCGCACACATGTACATGTAGGATCTACACAAGTAGTTGGATGTAAACACAAACGCGCACATTTACACAAACGTACAAACTGCGTTTCTCTCTCTCACACACACACACACACACACACACACACACACACACACACACACACACACACACACACACACACATACATACAAAACCACACAAACAAGCGCATGCACTAAAAAATGCACCTCAACTAACGGTGGTGAGAAGGACGGCAAAATTACAATGCTTATTGTTTGTTTGTTCGTCTGAATTCATGCATTTGTGTGCCATGCTAGTGTGCTTTATTTTGTTGAAATTGTGTGATTAATAAAGTCTCATTACAGAATAACCATTATTTTGAATAAGGAATATCACTTAACAATTGGAATAATTCAGCAAAACTGCCATGGCGCGCGAGCGCGTACACACACACACACACACACACACACACACACACACACACACACACACACACACACACACACACACACACACACACACACACACAGTAAATGAGGAAGCCAGCTGATGTAGGCACATAGCAACCACACAGCACCAGTTTGCCACATGTGCTATGCTGCTGAGGTAGTCAGGGTGGTTAGCCACACACACACACACACACACACACACACACACACACACACACACACACACACACACACACACACACACACACACACACACACACATGCATACGCACACACACACACACGCATACCACAGCCCATTGAGACACATGGCCTCTCCACTAAATAGTTTTCTATTGAGGAACACCAATAACCGACATTAGTATGTGTGTGTGTGTGTGTGTGTGTGTGTGTGTGTGTGTGACAGAGTTAGTTGCTGTTTCGTGGGGTTAGGACCTCGCGTAACGAAAAGTTATTAGAACTAGGTAGGAAGGGTGGGGGGAATTAAGTGAGACGAATGGTCTGATAAATACTGCGAGAGAGAGAGGGAGGGATGGAGGGAAGAGAGGGAGACATTAGATAAATACAATAAGTTAACGACAACTTTAGGGAGAGGAAAATGGATCGAAAGCAAAAAAGAAAGCTGTTGAAAAGCAGAGAAAAAAACATTTGTTGGAAACAGTTTGCAGTATCAAGAACGGGAGTTCTGCCAGTGTGTGTGTGTGTTTGCCTGCGGGCCGGATCTGTGTGTGTTTGTGTGTCAGCTTGTATTAACTTCAGTGTTTTTTCCTCTTGTCTTAGTGGCAGATGAGAGCAATGTGGGGTCCCTGGTGAGCAACCAAACAGGTGAGTCACACAAATACACACAGACACACACGCACACACACTGAACACACACACAAACGCACACCGAACACACACATACCACACACACACACACACACACACACACACACACACACACACACACACACACACACACACTGAACACATACATACACACTGATCACACAAACAAACACACCCACACACAAACACACACTCAGTTAGACACACAAAATCCACATTCACATGGGGTAACAAATTGCTGTTAAATTATTCCATCCATCTTGATCAGCCGAACCAGGTTTCTTTCAGGACAGAAACAGAAACTGTCTAACTACCGTCTCCGGGGACCCGAACACACAACACAGGGTGGGAAAAAGACAAATGAAAGACAAGGAGAACAGATGGAAAGAGGGAAAGAAAGATGTGATGGATAGCGAGAAGGGGCTCTGTGATTAAACCGCTGTCGTCTGGAATATTCCATATTTCTCCAGCTCTCTCTCTCCCTCCAATATTTGTTAAGAGTTTCTTTACATCATATCTTCTCTTCATTAGACCTCTATTTGTCTCTCTTTGGCTATTCATGGCTCGCGCACTGGCAAGATGCAGAAACAAACACACTCACACACACACACACACACACACACACACACACACACACACACACACACACACACACACACACACACACACACACACACACACACACACACACACACACACTCCAGTAGTTCCTTTCCAAACCCCTTTCTGTCCACTTTTCCCCCCCTCCCTTCCCCTCTCCTCCCCTCCCCTCTCTTCTCCTCTCCTCTTTACCTCCATCTCTAAGCCAATCCTTCGTTCTAACAAAGTGCAAATGAAAGCTGAAGTGACCTATATGGGGAGAGATAGAGAACTATAGAGGGAGACATCCACCAGCATTAAAAACAGCTGCCCTTATCAGCCAGCATTTATTTCTACTTTAAAGTTTCCTATCCAACTTTTTATATTTGCCCGCTTGACCTTGAAGTGTATCCTCCACTCAATTTGTATTGGACTCTCTCTCTCTCTCTCTCTCTCTCTCTCTCTCTCTCTCTCTCTCTCTCTCTCTCTCTCTCTCTCTCTCTCTCTCTCTCTCTCTCTCTCTCATGTCTTCCACATGCTCCCTCTACCTTTAAAATCGGTCTGCCTGCATCACACTCACATGCACACATGCGCCCGCACACACACACACACACACACACAGGCACACTGGTGTGATTCATAAGAGGAGCTGAGACCGTACGATGACATAGGCAGAGGGATAGCCACATATAGGGATGGATGAAATGAAAGACCTATAGAGATAACCCCCTCATACCGTGCATTATGAATGCTGCCATAACACAAGGATCCCTGAGAAGGGATCTGGGCTGTGTTCCAGCGCGGTTCCGGTGCACACGTGCGACTCCACGGGCTTGCAGAACCCTAGCGACCGCACAGCAACGCACGCCTAGCAACCCAGCGGCCTCAGCGCAATCTGGAAAACATTACGCTGGCGTCCAACCCGCTCTCCTCCTTGTACTGCTCCAATATAATTTAAATATATACGTATATGCACACATATATGGGTGTGTGGTGGATTGGGCTTCTGGGCAGCTGCGTGGAGTGGGAGAGAGGAGGGGAGGGTAAAGAGATTGAGGGGAGAGAGGAGGTGAGGGAGAGAGAGGGGAATGTCGAGGGAGAAAGAGAGACTGGGGGGGAGAGAGGGGAGAAAGAGGGAGAGAGGAGAAAGGGATGGGGGGAATAGCAGGGGGAAGGAGAGGTAGAGAGTGTGAAGGGTGAAGGGTGAGAGGGGAGGGGTGGGAATCTGTTAAGAAAGAGTAGTTATGGGAAATCTGACTACGTTTAAAGTACTGGACTTTCCCTCCACACCGCAAGAGAATGCGTGCTTAGAAGCACACACACACACACACACACACACACACACACACACACACACACACACACACACACACACACACACACACACACACGCACACACGTGCGCACCTACTTCTCGGTTCAGTAATGGAAAGGCAGCATTAGTGTTTGGAAAATGTGAACGTTGTCAGGCTTGGTATTATTTTATAATGGTGCCATATCTGAGATGCCAGCAGTCTAAATTACAGTTACGGTTAGTGGAGTGTGTGCGCATATGTTGAAATATCTGTGGCTTTCTGCATGTCTGCGGCAATGCATGGCCTGTGTGTATAGTTGTGTGGCTTGCTGATCGCGTAAAAGCGCATGTGTGTGTGTGTGTGTCCGTGCTCGTGTGTCTGTTATAGAGATATCAATGCGCTCAAGACTGCACCAAAATCTACATAGCAAAATAATATGCGGCATCACTCCGACATTGAAAAGAAATAAAATACTCCAAAGTCCATTTCACTTGAGATTGGAAACATTACAAGAACTATTGAGACGATACCAACCGGAGACAGACACAGACAGACAGAAACATGCAGAAACAGCATCAGCGCTTATGTCTCAAACGATGACTTTATTTAGCTGTGTGTGTTGAATCGACTCGTTCCTTCTGTCTCAGTGCCGGTGTGGGTCATGAATTATTTGGCTGCTGTAGATATAGGGCCGTGTGGGACATTATTCAGAATTACCATGCGCATACACAAATAAAACCAACCAACTAACCCAAGTGAAAAGCCTTTACTTACACAACTGAAACACTCACACAAACAACCGAAAGATGATACGCTCACACTCACAACTGAAAAGCTTGCATAAAAACTAGTGAAACCTTTTACATGGACTACTGAAATGCTTTCACACATACTCATATACACAGCTGAAAAATGTCCTCTCACACAAACATATGAAACCATTCACATGCTATATTGAAAACCTTACACACACACAAGTGAAAGCTTTTACTTGCACAACTGAAACACCTTCACTCAAACAACTGTATGGCTCTCGTAACAACAACTAGTGGAACCTTTTACATAGACTAGTGAAATGCTTTCACACGTACTAGTAAAATGTGCTCATATACACAGCTGAAGAATTCTCTCTCGCATACACATATGAAACTATTCACATACTATACTGAAAACCTCAGACATGTATGTGAAAGTGTTTCACTCATATGTGTGTGAGGATTTCAGTGAAAACGGAAGGCATTTCAGTTAAAACGGAAGGCATTTCAGTTAAAACGGAAGGAATTTCAGTTAAAACGGAATGCATTTCAGTTAAAACGGAAGGAATTTCAGTTAAAACGGAAGGCATTTCAGTTGTAACAGAAGGTGGTTGAAAAAAGAAAGTGCACAATTCAGACAAAGAATAGGCACAGACATATGCTACAGACACGGGCGCTACACTGATGTCTGCTCAACAACAGCCTATGGGTAGCCGTCGCTGTATGATTCGTGCAGTTAAGACCACGGAAGAGGCTGTGAATGAAGTATTAATTAGCCAGCGCTTTATTAGATACCAAAGTAAATAATCCGTTGGAACACACACAAACCCGGTAACCACGACAACGCCGGTAACCACAACAAACCCCCCCCCGAAGCCGAATCCCCTCCTTTAATAGGTCCATGATCCCCAAGAGCACTCCCCCTGCTAAGGCCCACCCCCATCTCCCATCCCTCCCCAAACCCCATGACGCTACAATATTATCCTTAGGCGCACACAGCTCTGGCCGTGATATTATACATAATATTATATAGATATTTATATTATATTATACTATGTATATATTGATCTCGGGGAGTCTCAAATGGCCACAATCTCTGTCTCATCCATGCTGCGGTTCACTCCGGCCTGCACTGCAGGGAATGTTTGGCCAGTTGATGTCCCATATAATGTCCCATACGGTTCCTCATATGCTTCTGTTATATGCTTCTGTTAGACACACAAACACAGACACACACATGCACACACACTCAAACACACTGAAGAGCAGAGGAATGTTGCAGGATGAACAGTATTGTCTTTTATCTTCCTGTGATGTGGGTGTGGTCCCTTTACAGCTCTCTCACGGTCAGTTTACCTTTGAAGACGCATGCACGCGCACACACACACACACACACACACACACACACACACACACACACACACACACACACACACACACACACACACACACACACACACACACACACACACACACACACACACACACACACACACACACCAGAAAGCCCCTGGCTGCCTCTCCAAAGGAAAAGAGAGGGATGAGGAAACACAGCTGCAACCGTTTTTAATTCATGTCAGCAGTTTTAGTTCTTCTGTCTTCTGTCTTCTGTGTGCGTTTCCACCAGTGTGTGTGTGGGTGTAGGCGCGTTTGTGTGTGTGTGTGTGTGTATGTGTGATGTTACTCTGCAAAAATAAACGGGTGAGCGATGATTGTCTAGCTGCAAGAAATATGAAATATAAGCACTACTTGTTGATGCATGTGTATGTGTGTGTGTACAGGATAGTGGGTGTGAGCCCCAGAGAGAGAGAGAGTGTGTGTGTGTGTGTTTGTGTGTGAGAGAGATAAAGAGGAACGGGCAGGTCGGCGGAGGCTTGAGAGAGATGAATAAAAGATGGAGAGCCGGGCAGAGTGATGGATGGAGGGGAGGCCAGAGAGATGCAGGATGACTGCGGTGCGGTGGTTTGTCAAGTGGCTCGCAGCATCAATGTCCGCTCACACACACTGCAGCCACACCTCTCCCAACGCGGCGGAATGGAGACACTAAATATGAATTTATTATCCCTCCTCTTTTGAGTGGGACGTTTGGTTTCCATTCGATGGTCACTCTTTTCCTCGCGTCTCTTCCTCTGCCATCGTTCTCTCCACTCTCTCTCTTTAATCTCCCCTGCCCTGGCACCCTGTCTCTCTGTGACTGTCTCTCTGATTCTCTCCCTTTCCCTGGCTCTCTCTCTCTCTCTGTCTGTTTCTTTGTGTCCCTCTCCGTGTTTGTATGTCTGCCTGTCTATCTTTCTGTCCCGCTCAAGTTGTCTCTCGCTGTTATGTTCTTTGGCTTTCTCGCCTGGTTTCTCTCTCTCTGTCTGTGTTTTTTGGTGTCTCTCGCCCTGTTTCCTGTTGCCAACATCACTCAGGCTTAAGGGCTGACAGACAGAGGGGCTTAGAATGAACAACAGGTGTGTTGGTGTGTGTGCGTGTGTACTTGTGGGTCTTGGGAGCTGGGTGCGGTTGGTGTGTGTGTGTGTGTGTGTGTGTGTGTGTGTGAGTGTGTGTGTGTGTGACTTTGACAACAGTCAAACAGTGATAAGACAAAGCCAAGACTAAATCTTCAGGGAGACCCATGCTCCTCTGTCTCTGCATCCCCTTGCTTGCCTTCTTTCTTTCTGTCTTTCTTTCCCTTTCCCAATGTATTTGCAACCTCAATTGCTTTTGTGTTCCTGTGTGTGTGTGGGTTTGTGTATGCTTGGGGATCCAAAGTGTTGTCCTGCAGCTCCGTAACAGTGCCATCATAGAGAGTTTTATGCTGTGTGTGTCTGCGTTCACATATGTGTGCCATTTGTACACACGCCCATCCACCTTTGACCTCTCACATACATGTGGGTGTGTTTGATTTTTATTGTGCATGTAGGTAGGTGATTGGTATTGTGTCTGTGTGTGTTTGTGTGTGTGTGTGTGTTTGTGTGTGTGTATATATGTGATGTGTATAGTGTGCACTTGTTTCAAGTGCATAATTCATAGGAGGATGTTTGTTTAATCTCTTATATGACCCCCCCCCCCCCCCCGTGTTCATCGTGACCCCTGACCCCTACCACTGAGCACCTGGAGGTAAGCAGCAGCAATCAGGAGATGGTTTTTATACACAGGGTGCTGTCATGTCTGATTACGGTCCCCATTCATCTCAATCAGTCAGGGCACACTGGCCTCAAAGGCCCACCGCGGGTCTGAGAGAGACCTAGAGGTGGAGAGAGGGAGGGAGGGAGGGAGAGAGGGAGAGAGAGAGGGAGAGAGAGAGGGAGGGAGGGAGAGAGAGAGAGAGAGAGAGAGAGAGAGAGAGAGAGAGAGAGAGAGAGAGAGAGAGAGAGAGAGAGAGAGAGAGAGAGAGAGAGAGAGAGAGAGAGAGGGGTAAACATGAAGCAAAGTCAAGAAGGGGTTAGACAGAAGGGTTTACAATGATGGGTCATTTGTTTTCTTTCCAACTGTATGATACATGGGTATGTAATGTGTGTGTGATACTCAGTGTAATGACCTTTCCCATCTCTAGCTCCCACAGCGGCCATACATTAGTGTCTGGACAAATCGATGAGTGATGATCGATGTGTATTATAAAACCCTGCCCTCTGCACGCCTGTCACTGTCTCTATGAGTATGGAATAGGATAGGGCTATGATTGGATGTGATTATGGAATATGCATTAGGGAGCCGAGGTTCAATCAAAAAGAAATATCAATTAAGATCTAAATTCATGAAAGTTTACTAAGCACTTATAACGATGCCTCTTAGACTGTAAGGAAAGAAAGCGATTACTAGACATAATACACTGGCCAAAAGCACGCTATTTGGCTATTTGGCATGCTACCCATTCATGCTAACACATGCACATATAACTTCATACACACTCAATATATATTTCCATTACATTCAATACTTTTCAACAATACGCAGGGGATACGGTCAAGTCAATAATTAATAATCATAATTCATAGAAGGCTGGTTTTATTTGCGCTCTGACCGTGGCCGGATATTTATGTGCATTACCAAGAACAGTTCCCGGAAAAGTACTCTCTTTTTATTCATATATATATATATATATAATGTATCTTTTTAATTATGTAATTATCAGCGACATTGAAAGCTTTTTAAGGCCACCGGTTCTAGGCCGTGGAAGCTGTGTGAAAGATTGCAGCCAGAGGGGACTGGTTTAGCCCAGAACCCAAGGGACAGACCACTGCCTGAATGGTGCTAGTGGTTGTTCTTCTGTTTCTCGAACTCTCCTCTCCTGATCTCTTTATTTGTCTCTCTCTCTATTTTACTCTGTTCCTTGTCATTGTATTTTCTTTTGCTGCACTATATTCCATCGCTCCCAGTCTCTTTAGCTCTATCTCTTTTCACCTTCCCTCGTATGCTCCCTCCACACCTTCTCTTTTTGCTTCTCTTTTTTTGTTAATCTCGCTTTTGCGCTCCACCCCTCTCTCTCTATTTCCCTCGTTGTCTCTCACTCTTTCTCGCTCTCTGTCTTTCTCTGTCAGTGTCTGTCTCTGTCTCTCTCTCTCTTTGTTTCTCCCTCTATATCTCTCTCTAACACCCTCTCTCAATTCCTCTCTCTCTCTAAAAGCAGCTTAATTCCATCATGTTATGGTGGGACAGCAGTAATTACATTTATGACACAGATCCTGCTACTCGCAGCAAAATACTGCGTGCATTTGCTTCTTTGGATGGGTGTTTTTTGCGTATGTGTGCGTTAGTGCGTGCATATGTGTGTACTTATCCGTGTGCTTATCCATGCGTGCAGGCCCGCTTGTGTGTGTGTCTGTGTGTGTATGCATAAAGCCCTGTGTGCGTGCGTGTTTGCACGCGCTAGTCTCTGATAACCGTCCCCATCAACATTATTTAGCGTTTGTTTCATCTCACTCCAGCAGACAGGGTGCATTAGCGTGGAGCATCCGACCCCGTGTTCACGGGGCCCCTGCTACATACATGTCTTCCACCAAATGGGAAAGTGCCAGAGAGATTTCAGTTTGTCTTCTTCCCTTTAAAAACCATGACTATGGCGAATGAACCCCCCCCGTGCATGTGCCCTCCCCCCCCCTCTTACTTATTAGGTCGAAACGGAGGAAACATCAAACGCCTTCTTTCACAAAGAATGTGTTAATCTGCTGCCGGCGATGCGTGGCGCGCTATTGGCTGGCGGGGCGACGCCAGACGTTAAGAGGGAGCATATAAAAACCGGGGGGGGGATTACGTGTTTGGACGGAGCGATTACAGTGGTAGAATACTGGGTGTCTCCGACGCGCCCCGGCGCTGTTGATGTTGTGGGCCGCTGTAAACATGCGCGTTGGCCAGCGGCGCTTCAGCATCAATCTCCAGAAGCGCCAAAGAACATTTCATCAAAGCGTCCCGACAACATAAGCTCCGAGTTCCCCCCAGTCCTCCCTTTGCCCACGGCTCGCTCCGGCGGGGTTCAGATACTGCACAAGCCCTGGTGTCTTCTGGGTAAATTCAGACCCACCGCCGCCTGACCTTACATTGGACCAGAGGTGTTGCGGGGGATTTTCTCTCCCGTTTCATGTCATTTGGTATTCCGTACTGATGCAGTGCCAAACGTTTCACTCGTTTAGTGGTGCGTTTATCACGTGGTGTATCTTCCTGAAGCTTGGGAGTCTGATGTTTATGTCAGCAGATCGTTTTACTTGACCCTGGTGGGCCTGTGGGACCGACTCTGTGAGCTGTTTCCCCCCGCCTGGAAGCTGCACCCAGCAGCCAAACGTCATTCATTTTATCCGCCCCTCCACCGCTGGCATGGCTCAAGAGTCCCTTGGTAGGGCCATGTCTCGCCGTCTGCCCATCCCAACTGCTCTGTCACCTTTAATTCAACTTACATTCTCGAGTTTTTCTCCCTTAGTTCCTTTTTTTAAGGAGAATTAACATCTTTCGATCAGTGAGGTTGTTTGGTTGCGTAAGGTTCTGCTTGTTGGTGGATCTCCATGCGTGGGGTTTGAACCTGCTGTGGGTGGGTTTCTCTGACTTCTAGCCCCGAGTGGGAGGCTGAATCTCATTGTCAGAGCTGGTGTTTTGTTTATTTATGGACATTGGATATCATTAAAATCACTGGGTGAGCGATTTGAAAATATAGCAGTTTCTTTGTTCACAGCGGTTTACAGGTTATGGTCGATAGATGTTGTGTTCTACTGTCAACACGTGTGCGTGCTTGCGTGTGTGTGTGTGTGTGTGTGTGTGTGTGTGTGTGTGTGTGTGTGTGTGTGTGTGTGTGTGTGTGTGTGTGGGGGGGGGTGTGTGTGTGTGTGTGTGTGGGGGTGTGTGTGTGGGGGTGTGTGGGGGTGTGTGTGTGGGGGTGTGTGTGGGTGGACGGTAATGACTGCAAGATAACAGTCCCTCGGAAGACCGGTTTGGCATACGCTGCGAGCAGATTCCCAAATTGTTATTGTGGTCGAGCTGCTGTTTTTCTTCTAATAGAAGAAGGTTCATCTGAGGTATTTTGGACTTAAACTTAGGTTTTGGGCAGTCATGTGTAAGGTTCTCCAACCGTCCACCGGCAGTTTGGTTTATGTCACTCAAACCTCAACTGGAAGATTGAAAATGTCAAAGTTACCCAAACTAGTTGCTGTGGGTTAAACACCTTTAAAGGTCCCATGACATGCTGGAGCTCTATATCTAAATATGATCATATAGCCTACATAGATATCTATATCATATAATATATATTATCACGGCCAAAAGCTGTGTGAGCCGATATTATGAATCTCAAACGACCGCGTTGGGTTCTCCGACGTTCCTGGTTCTTCCACGTCCACATCAATGTGCAGTAGACTGAACCGCGACAAGGAGGAGAAAGGGATCATTGCCGGGCAGCGCTAAGGCACCTCGCCTCCGGCGGTGGTCCCTCACCGGGGCTCAAGCGGGAGACATTCGCCGCCAACAATCCCTTTCTCCTCCATGTCGTGGTTCATGTTCTTGAGGGAGTCGAAGCCAAAGTTCCTTCCCCCCAATTCATTCTCAACCTTGGCTGAGATAACCCCACAATACGAGTCTCGTTGTAGAAATACCAGAGACGAGAATCCGACGTGTTATGCACCATAACACCAAAAGCAGAACGGTTATCCAAATAACAAGGAGGTTTACAACACTTGCGTTACAGTCCTGGAGCTCTATATCTAAATAATATCATATAATACATAGATATCTATATCATATAATACATATTATCACGGCCAAAAGCTGTGTGCACCTCCAGACGATATTATGAATCACAAACGACTTTGTCGGGTTCTGCGACGTCTCTGGTTCTTCCACTTTCTCATCAACCTGAAGTCGACTGAACCGCGCGCTGCCTGCTGCCGGCTGCCCGCGGCCGTGCGATAGTGCCTCGCGGCAACCGGCGGCATGTCGCAGTTCATGTACTTCAGCGAGTCAAAGCCAAAGTTCCTTTCCCCCAATTCCTTCTCAACCATGGCTCAGATAACCCCCACAACAGTATCATTGTGGAAATACAAGACACGTCAAAGAACCGACAAGAAACACTTGCCTTACAGTGTGTGTATTCACACGCACACATGTGGCGCTCGCACGGTCGAGTCTCATTGGCAGGCCAACGTCTCTGGGCGGGCCAGGCAGAGTAAGGGGAGGAGCATGATGACGTTTAGGACGTCATCATGCTTGATGACGTCCTAAACACAGACATTCCAAATCAGCGCACTTGAGCCTCCGTTTTTTCAAAGGCGAGCTAGAAAGGCTAGTGCTCGTTTTACACCAAACGCAAATTTTAGCCACTGGGGGACCATAGGCAGGTTAGGGGAACTCATATTTATGTTAGAAAACCTCATAAAGTGAGATTTTCATGTCATGGGACCTTTAAACACAGCAGTGTGCTCTCTACCTGCTGATCGGTCACACTACCCATAACGGTATAGTCTCCGAGCCCACGGATTCCCCTTCTCTGTGCATGGTGTGACATTGCGTCTCATCATAGGAACTGTGAGTGGATTAACCAGTGAGATTATCACACATTTGCTCCTGAGCTGATTATGTCTGGATTATTATCTTCATGCAGATCTTGGGCTAGCGGATCAGACTCAGATGAACTCCTTCCTGATCCTCTCACTGCGTACAGGACGTCTTTGTTCCTACAGATTCTGAGGTTAATAAACAACCGCACCAGCCAAGATAAATCACGCTGTACTTCTTTAATCCCAGACGGGGAAATTCAGCAGAAACAACAGGACAGTCATAGAAATTCAAATACGAGTAAGAATATACAATCTGAAGATAAGACTATAGTGAAAACATACCGAAAATATATCCATGCACACAATAGGAGAAAAAATAATATGTAAACATTATAAAAAAAGCCTAACTGAGAAGGTGAAGGTTTAAAGTTTGGAGTGGCAGGGGGAGGGGGGTGGGGACGTCTTCATCTTCTGAGCTGGGGGGCTGACTTGTCACAGGCTGTCTCCATCTCTTCAGCATCAGTGACCCGTTCACATTATGCATGTACATAAATTCTGTGTCCACTGCTATCCGTGTGTGTGTGTGTGTGTGTGTGTGTGTGTGTGTGTACGTGTTTGTGTGTGTGTGTGTGTGTGTGTGTGTGTGTATTAGCGTCAGTGTGTTTGTTTAATGGCTCTTTAAATGGATGTGGAAGTCACATCAGTCCTCAGATTTCATTTGCTGCTCGGAGACGGAGCCAAAGTCTCTCTTACACACACAGACACATATACACACACACACACACACACACACACACACACACACACACACACACACACACACACACACACACACACACACACACACACACACACACCCAGAGCGCTGGTGTGTATAGGGAATCATTAGGTAAAGTGATGCAGGAGCAGCTATCATGAATCACAGGCGCATCACATCGACAACCCGCCGCCAACGCAGAATCCCAAATATGTGTGTGCGTATAGGTGTACGTGACTTAGTGTGTCTTTGTGAGTTATTCTGAATGCATCCCCATGCTCCGTTTTAGTGTGCTTTTTTTTTCTTCCTGCTCTTTTCCTATAGATGTTCTTCAGACACTTTACTTCGAGAATATTTCTTTCACGTTCCGTATTTTTCTTTCTTCCCTCATTAAATTCCTTTATTTTTTCTTTACCTCTTTTTTTAATTTCCTTCTGTCTTTCTTTCTTCCTTCCCGTCTCTCTCCCTCTATCCCCCTGCGTGGTCCCCAGCCCGTCTCCCAGTGTGTGAGTAATGTTCCGGGTGAGGTTCCCTCTGCGTGTGTTTTGTTCCTAAACAGCACAGCCGTGACACTGACAGATGGGGGGAAGGTAGCAGGTATTAAAACAGCCTCCTCTGCGGCCGTTTAGCTCCCACCCAGGACCTCACCCCCCTCCCCCCCTCCCCCATCCCACCACACAGGGTCCCAGGATGTCTTCATCCTTCTGCACCAGCCCTCCTCCAATCTGTCCTCTTCTGACGTGACTTCCTCCATCCAGCCCTCTCTCCATCATCCCCTCTAGCATCCTCTACTGACAGCCCTCCCTCCACATCCTCCTCCTCCTCGGGTCTCAACTCCCCCCCCCCCCCCCCCCCCCCCCCTCGCTCCGTTTCCTCTCAAATATCCTCCCTCCTCCTCTGATTCTCTGACTCTCCTCCTCCTCCTGTCTCTCCTTCTCCTCTTCCTCCTTTTGTTCCCACCCCACTTCCTCCTTCTCCTCCTGATCCTCCTCCTCCTCTCTCTCCTTTTCCTCCACATGTCTCTCCCCTCTTGCCCCTCCTCTTGTCTCTCTTTCCCTTCCTTGCTCCCGTCGCCCCTTCCTCGCCCCCTTTCTCCCTCCTCCTCCCGGCTGCTTATCCCCCAACTTCCTCCAGCCTCTCCCCTTCCTCCATATACTTGGTGATGGATCGACCCAGAGGTCTCTCATCCATCATGACCTCAGTAGCAGCAGTTTGGTTCAGACTGATCTCTCTCTCATCTCCCTCCACCACTACCACAAAGAACCACCATCACCGCCTGCTTGGAACATGTCCAAACCCAGACCCCTTGGACTGTAGCATGGGACAGCTTGGGGCTCTGGGCCTGATCCGTGCTGATCCCGACTGATCAGAGCTGATCAAAGCTGGCTAAAGCCAACCAACTGGCCACCCGATCTGGACGTCGATACACTTATTGATCGCTGTTCTTTAGTTTCCTGTAGAAAGTTTTTCGTGCTTTGCAAAAAGTGCATGGTCAAGGCTTTGGGATGCGAGTGAAAGGAGGTTTTATGATCACTGACACATATGCACATGATTGATTAATTGATCATGTAAGTGCATCATATTAGAGCAAAACACAGAGGTAATTTAGACATGAAAGGACAAGATGATCAATTAATCAATCCCTCTTCCCTCTCCCCCCAAATGTTCTCTCTCTCTCTCTTTCTCTCTATACCTCTCTCTACCTCTCTCTCTATACCTCTATACCTCTTCCTCAATACCGCTATACCTCTCTCTATACCTCCCTATACCTCTTTCTCTATACCTCTCTCTCTATACCTCTCTATACCTCTTTCTCTATACCTCTCTATACCTCTTTCTCTATACCTCTCTCTCTATACCTCTCTATACCTCTTTCTCTATACCTCTCTATACCTCTCTATACCTCTTTCTCTATACCTCTCTATACCTCTCTATACCTCTCCATACCTCTTTCGCCCAGCCCCCTCACCTCAGGTAGAGCTGGGTCCCACCCTGGGTCTGAAGAAGTCCAGCTCCCTGGAGAGTCTCCAGACTGCCATGTCGGAGGTCAACAAGAAGACCGAGCTCCTCCCCTTCCATCGCCCACGCCCTAATATGGTCAGGGGGCGGGGCTGCAACGAGAGCTTCCGGGCGGCCATCGACAAGTCGTACGACGGGCCGGCGGAGGAGGAGGAGGGTAAGAAGAGATGAAGAAGAGAGATGTGTTTCTGGTTCTAATCTTTGTTTATACAGGGCGACAGGGCTGTAGCCGGGTTGCGACCCACTGGGTTACGACCAACCTAGTAGCGACCATGGGTTCTATTCCTACCAGGGGTCATTCCCTCTCTTCTACAGTCCCCTTTCCTGCATCTCTTCACAGCCTGGTCTATAAAGGCACAAAAGGTCATGAAGTATTATTATATGATTTTTTTTTTAGGGCTCGAAACTGCATTCAGAACACAGAGAGAATATTTTGACAATAGGACAATCAGACAATATTGTTACGGATGGGGTGTCTGACTCCAAGCTCAAAGGTTCTGGGGTCAAACCGCAATGTCCACAGCCTCGCCCTGTAGGCATTCTCAAGCAAGACTTCCCAACCCCTACCTTTTCTTTGATGACCTGTATCTGCAGTCAACGTCAGTCACTTTGTGTTAAAAATGTCTGCTTAATTACTCAGACAGAGCAGCAGTTCCTGTCTGTGGTCAATGCGGCGCTAATAGCGTCCGGGTAACTCAACCTGTTTAGCCCCAGCTGCCGTCCCTCAGGGTTCATTTGAAGGCATTACGCCCTAGCTTAGTGTAGCTTAGCCTGGCTGCTAGGTGTTTGTTTCCTGGCCTCCCCTGGTTAAGATGTGTTGACAGATGACAGCTGAGCTGACCGCTAAGGGCAGTCGTTGTAATTACCCTAATTCTAATGACAAAACCAGAGCTGTACGGATCCTTAAGAATGCAACACTTGATGAGTGTTATTTTTTATTAATAGTGTATTATTTAAATGTTAGAGTAGGAAGTAAAGAGAAAGCAGTGGTTTTAATACCCCTGCTATGTTAATAGCAGCAGTCTGGTGTCTGTCACCACTGGAGTAATGAGACTGCAGTCTCAGATCACACAGGATACACCTAATAACACACATCAACACAACACACACACACGCACACAGTCACACACGCACACAGTCACACACACACACACACAGTCGCACAGTCACACACACACACACACACACACAAACACACACACACACACACACACACACACACACACACACACACACACACACACACACACACACACACACACACACACACACACACACACACAGAGACAGACAGTCACAAACACACACACAGTCACCAACACACATGGACACACACACAAACAGACAGAAAGCCACATGGACACACACACAATTGTGTGCACGCACACACACACACGCAATCACACACACACAGAGGCAAAAACACAAACGTAGAAACAGACACGCACGCACACCGAAACAGAGTTATCATGTCTGTTAACGTCTGTCTAACTATTTAACGCTTTGAAAGCTGTTGTAATCTGGTAGAGGACAGGTTCACCAAAGGAAACACGAGCACATTCACACACTGACACACACACACGACCACATGTGCAGATACATTCTCACTACATTTTAAGCGTGCGGGGGAAATGGAATCATTTATTTTCTTACTAATCCAAAGTCATTATAATACCAAATTGAACAATCAAAACAATTAAATGTGATGAATTTCCAATATACAGGCTTATTTCATATTAACAGTCCTTCTCTACTGAGGTAGCTCATGAATATTCCTGTTTATTAACAAGATGCTATTGTTATGTTAAACTGCTGTATATGAAGTATACGTCAAATTCAATCCTTTTGTTGTTCTGCATTATATTAGAATAACTAATGGGGGACGAAACACACACTCAAACTTGCACACACATACATGTTCAAACGGACACACAGTGTCAAGCACATACACACACACACACACACACACGCAAACAGACACCCAGTATCTCGACAGCTGTTGCATTGTGGGGGCTGCGGTTCTGCCTGGTAATTTTCTTTGAATGCTGGAGCTGTCAGAAGGATCGTCCAGACCTCTGATGTCTCCTGTCATCTGGTTCCCATTAAACAACAACACTTGTTATCTTTCTCAATATTTCACAATCTCCTCATATTCTTCGATCTGCTGCTTGTTTCTCAATGCACGTTTTTTATAACATATTTGCTGTTGTACTGCCCTTTAAAAAATCTCTTTGTTTGACTTTCTTCCCTTCTGCCTGCGTTTCTATAATTATTTTTCGTCGCTCCTTCCCTCCTTCCGCCCTACCCTCCCTGCCTGTACTATCTCTCTGTTCCCTCGTTCTCTACCCCCATCCTAAATGGCGGTAGATAAAACACTCTAAACTTTTAGCCAAAGACTCATGTATCTAAAAGGTAACCTAGCAACGAGATGCAGCCTGCCGGTGCAGACCAAAGCAAGCCATTAGTCCTCCCAGCTACTTAGGAGGAGAAGTCTGTTGACTAATAGGCCTTATACAACCCACTCTTCTGTGCTGTTCTCTGGATATAGCTCTGGTTCTGTTTGCAGGTTATTCACACCTAAATTACTTACTCCGTTATCCAACCATGTAGGACGTCAGTTCTATAGTGTGTGTGTGGGTGTGTGTGTATGCAGGCGCCTGTTTGCGTGTATTTCCGTGCGTGTTTGTCAGTGTGTGGGTCATGTTGGGAGCAGGAAAGTGTGAAGTGTGTTCAACTCTGTTTGATACCCAAAGTTGGGAATCGATCCGAGTCCCCTTTAGGCTGGGCTATTGGAGCCGGTTTACCTGTTGGTCTCAAAAAGGCAAGAGGCCCGTAAACCCTACTGAGCACTGCCTACTAAATTATACAAAAGGTACTCTGTAATCACTGTAAGTCGATTTGGATAGAAGTACACTTAATAGTAAAGCATCGTGTGTGTGTGTGTGTGTGTGTGTGTGTGTGTGTGTGTGTGTGTGTGTGTGTGTGTGTGTGTGTGTGTGTGTGTGTGTGTGTGTGTGTGTGTGTGTGTGTGTGTCCCTAGAAGAGGGGTCTGACCAGAGCTCCGGGCGGGACACCCCAGGCAGCAGCTCGTCCCACCAGGGAGCGGGGGAACAGACAGGGGATCGGACGGAGGAACAGACGGAGGAGACCGCTCCGTCCAAGAAGGAGAAGAACAAGAAGAACAAAGGGAAGAAGAAGGAGAAGAGCCAGGCCAAAGGAAAGGAGAAGGAGAAGAAGAAAGGAGAGGAGACAGAGGAGACAGAGAAGAAGAGCAAGAAGAAAGGATTTGGCCTGCTGAGGTAATGATCTGTCTGTCTGTCTGTCTGTCTGTCTGTCTGTCTGTCTGTCTGTCTGTCTGTCTGTCTGTCTGTCTGTGTACATGTCAGTCTGTCTGTGTACATGTCTGTGTGTCTGTGTACATGTCTGTCTCTCTGTGTACATGTCTGTCTTTCTGTGAAAATGTCTGTCTGAGTACACGTCTGTCTGTCTGTCTGTCTTTCTGTCAGTCTGTCTGTTGGTTTGTCCCTCTGTCTGTCTATTTGTCCTGCTCTGTTTCCATCCATCTGTCAATCAGTCTGCCCCTCTATCTGTCAATCCATCATAAACCTTAAACATGAAATGCATTTATGCATTGCGTTTATTTATGTTCCCCACTCTCACATTCATTAATATCTAACTCTCGCTACATTATTCATCAATTGATGAATTATGCACAAACCACACACACACACACGCACACACGCACACACACACACACACACACACACACACACACACACACACACACACACACACACACACACATTCTCACCCGCTGAAATGTGATACATGCCGACGAGCAGCCGTTAGCCTGCCTGCTAACACTCTGTGCTACGAGCGGACCCGTACACAAACACCCACCGGAGGCGGCTGTACAGCCACGCACTGTGCTGCTCTCACACAGAGCGCGGCCTGCACGTGTAACACGTGAATGCTGCTACGTGCACGGAGGCATCAGTGCGCCGAGTGGGAACGGTCACCAGAAGGTCTGAGCAACACTTTCAACTATTTATTCATCTTAAGCATATCGCATATCGTCCCATGAGAAGGGAAAACACAAACACATTCAGGAATTCCCACGCACACACACGTAGGCAGACACACACAAACACATACAGTATCACTGGCCATAACTCTTTCAAAGTCCAGTCTTCTATATGTAGTTCTACAGTATACATATTCAACCAAGTGCTCCCCTTAATGGGACTTTTTGACGATTACATGGATAGAGATCTCTGGCGATCCGCTTGAATGCAGTCTGATCCATTAAGAAATGCAGGCCCAGTTTCAGGGAACACATACAATAGAAGTCTATGTGAACCACAACGCGCAAAAACACTTCCAGATTTCAGGTGGCCATTTTCCCCAATTATACCTTAGAATTACATGTTATTTAAAGGGAACAGTTGGGTAATTAGACTAATGCACACTAATTTGCTTTAATAGAAGTGGGTCAATAGGCCCATTTTTCCTTGAAAGCCCTCTTTCTCTCTCTTGCTCTTTCCTGTTCTCTCGCTCACTTCACCTTACCCTTTATTTTTCCCTCTCTCATTCCCTCTTTCTCTCACTCTCCCCCACATCCCTCTCTTTCTTGCTAATACACAGCTATGTTCAGACATCAAACATTGTGTTATCTAACACTGAACAGTGTTCCTTTTATGGTGAAGAAACGCAGCCTGCGGTGATGCCCGGCCGTGTGAATAGAACTCAGGCCTGTCTGTAATGGCGCTAAATTGACTAAGCGCGCGTCGGGACGAAATGTACATGGATTAATGGACCGATGGCCAGATAGAGGTGTGTTTGGCTCACTTCTTTTCACTGGTAATGCCTTATAATTTGCCAGACTCAGTTTATACCCCGTCTGTTGTAGTGTGCTAGTTGTGTGTGTGGGAGTGAATGCGTGTGCGTGCGTGTTTTGTGTGCGTGCGCGTGCGTATGTGTGTTTTTTCATGTAAAGAGTGGTGCTGCATTATTAATGCGGCGTTGTTAATGCACCCCCCCCCCCCCCCCCCCCAAATCCTCCATCAACTCCTCCACTCCGCCCCCATCACCTCCTCCATTATCACCTCCCCCGTCACCTCCTCGACCGCCTCTTTCATCACCACCTACATCACCTCCTCGTCCTCGTCCTCCCCACCCCGCTCGCCTGATCCCTGCTGCCTCTCACTGGGTTGATCCGCTGGACCGATACGTTGAAGGCTCCCTCACACCACCACCACCCGCCCCCCCCCCCACCAGCACCTCCACCCCTCATCCCTCATCTCCATCAATCCGTCTATCTATCTCCTCTCTGATCTACCGACACTCCCACATCCTCTTCCTCAAGTGCCTCCATGAGGATCTGTCCCTCCCTCCTTCCTTCCTTGCTTCCTTCCTTCATCTCTCTATCATTAATCACCGGGCTGCTCTGTCCCGCGGCGCGTCCGGCCCGCTGTCCCTGTCTGCGGCGTGATTGGTGCAAAGGGCCGTGCACACCATGAAAGGCAAATTGGTGCTTTTCAATCAGGGCCGGGGCTTGTGGACATGATTGGTCACATTCAGCTTCCAGCGGTGGATTTGATTGGCCTAATGGTTTGGGAGACCATGTAGGCCGTGAATAAGAGGGGATTCTGATTCCATTAAAGTTTCCTTCATTTTCCCCCAGATTTTTTGAGGAACGCAGGTTTGAAACCACTGTACACCACACACACACATGCATGAACACACACACGCATGCATGCACGCACACACACACACACACACACACACACACACACACACACACACACACACACACACACACACACACACACACACACACACACACACACACACACTCACACACACACCACACATTTACTCTTTGAACCATTAAACAATTTTGCTGAACTTTTTTTTACATTTTTACTATACGCTATATTTGCTATGCTTGTTATACTGAACACACACATACACATGTAAATGCAAACACAGATACGTTGCATGTCAACGTGTGTTTATGTTATTAGCATGTATTTAGGGGATTAGATTAGGGTTACATGTGCGGTAATGATCCTAAACGTTTTCACTGGAAGTGAGTATTTAATGCGTGTAGCGAGGGTCAGACATGGCCTGGGCCTTTCAACAGACACACGGTCGCTGTGTGGACAGATGACAGAGATGATCTGCCCTATTATCTGGAACACTGCCATCTGCCAATCAACCTGTCAATCATCCTACTCCATGTGTGTTTGCGTGTGTGTGTCTCTGAGCATTTTTGTGTGTGTGTGTGCTTGTTGCGTGCATCTTGCTGTGTGTGTGTGTGTGTGTGCGTGCGTTGTGTTACTTGACACGTGCCCCCCCTCCTGACATGATGCATATTCAGGGGCTGGTAAACAGGATTGGTCACACAGACGTGTGTCAGATACTCGCAGCCTATTGGCTGACGTCCACCACCAGATGCCGTGTGAAAAAACCTGTCTGTGTGTAGATGTATTTGTGTGTGTGTGTGTGTGTTTGTGTGTGTGTGTGGTCCCTGCAGACTGTATGCCATTTCCTTTTTATCCTTCTAACTTTCAGAGTCACCGACACAGACCAGTAGCACACACACAAATCAAACGACACACACAGAGTCTGACATGCACAAACACACACACACACGCACATGCATGAACAAAAGCACACACAAATGTGCACACACTTACACAAACTCAGCTAATTAATTTACTTGACACACGTCCATGTGTCTCAGTGCTGGACTCTCAGCTCCTAACAGACCTTCTTATTATGGGCTGTGATCACCACCCTCTGGGTTGGCCTGTTGTGTGTGTGTGTGTGTGTGTGTGTGTGTGTGTGTGTGTGTGTGTGTGTGTGTGTGTGTGTGTGTGCGTGCGCATAGGTTTTTAAGTGTGTACGGATATGTGTCTGCCCGTTTGTTAATGTGGGTTTGTGCGTCTTTGTGTGTGTCTTTTTTATTATGTGTGTGTATTTTCATCTGAATGTGTGTCTTTGTCTGTGCCTTTGTCTGTGTCTGTTTCTGTATGTGCACTTATATGTTCTTGAAGCTAAGGTTTGAGAGCTTTGTATTGCAGAAGAAGGTTCATTCTACATTGGAAACTAGATCTCCTGGTATCAGAGGGACCAACTTTGACTTGTGAGTCAAAAGAGTGTGGGAGTGTCTGTGTGAATCTATGCTAATATATGGATATTCAGCCGCCTTGTTGAAGGCACTACTGACAGTGTCTCCGTCTGGCTATGTCACAGTCTTTTGTGTGTATTTGTTTGTGTGCCTGTGTGTGTTTTTTTGTGTGTGAGCAAGAGAGAGAGTGTGTGTGTGTGTGTGTGTGTGTGTGTGTGTGTGTGTGAATGTGGTTTTAGGTGTAAATTGGTGTATGATGTATTATATCATATTTGTATGGTTTCCTTTACTATCTCCTTGAATCTGCATCGTATTCATACCGTTTCTAAAGTTTGCGGGTATTTCCACATATGTTCTTCTAACATTTGAAGTGATCACCTGAGATGGGAGTGCCTCATAAAGGTGCCTGAAAGATTTGCTCCAACCTTTTTCTATTCTCTATACCTTCTATCTCCTATTCACCTCCTCCAGTCTGTATCTGCTTCAAGCTCACAACCATAATCACAAACTCATCCTCCTCCTCTACCCTTTCCTCCAAATCTCCCACTCCCTCCCTCTCTTATTCCTCCATTTAGTCTCTTTCTCTTTGCTCTTTGCTTTCCTCTCTTTCTTTCACTCTTTCTGTTGCTCTCACTCTGGCTCTCTCTTGCTCTCTCTCGCACTCTCTCCACCAGTTCAACGGAAATGCCGCGTCTCTGCTGGACTGAATTGCTCCATCGTGGGGACCCTTTGCCCGCTCCGCGGCGGGGCCCATTAGCGATGACTAGCTCCATTCTGGAGTCTATTATTTTGAGCTCCACGGCTGGGCCTATTAGCCCAGGTCATTTTTTTGTTTTTTTCACATTTTTGTCCATTTGTTTCTATTTTGTTGCTGATGTGTGGGCGTGTTATTGTGTGTGTGTGTGTGTGTGTGTGTTTGTATGTATATGGTTTGTCTGTGTGTGTGTGTGTGTGTGTGTGTGTGTGTGTGAGTGTATTTGTGGGGGTGCGTGTGTGTGTTTTCTAGATGAAAGCTTCCATGGTAGAAATGGACTTACTCTGTCGCTACAATCACCCTCTCAATGACTGTCATCTGCAGGAGGGCCTGCTATTGGCTGCTCCAGCTAGGCTATTTGAAACTTCAAAAAAATACCTGTGTGTGTGTGTGTGTGTGTGTGTGTGTGTGTGTGTGTGTGTGTGTGTGTGTGTGTGTGTGTGTGTGTGTGTGTGTGTGTTTGTTTTCAACCCGATAACCCTAGCAGCCTGAAACAGTCGCTGGTGTTTAAACGACTTCCTCCCTTATAGTATTGTGCTATTGATCTTTTTAATTATTAACAGGATTTATGTGTTCATTCATTAAAATTACATCATGAGTTAATTCACTATGTCAATAAGCTATTATGGTTGTCGTGTCAACCAGCTGTTTCAGTAGAGCAGAGTCCAGTACTTGAGTGAAGTAATATGAATCAGGTGAATCTGGCTAACAGCTGGCCTATCGATGATCATCACTTGACTGCGGCTGCTAGTCATCATTATCTGATTCATCTATAAAACATTTTCCACATTTAAACCTTTCCTAAATGTTCTTCAAGCGCTGGAAACTTTCCAGAGCCTTAAGTGAAGTCTGGAACTTGTGTCTAATGAGCAGACTAGAGTATTTGAGTTGTATAAGGATCTGAAGCTGAGGGAAGAAACTATATATTGGAGATTTGATTGAGACAGACGGACAGGCAGACGGATTGGCAGTAGTGGAGTATTATTAAGATTTGTAGATAATAATAATTGATTCGTATATAAAGTGACTGTTAAAGACTTTCAGTTGTCAGAAGCTTGACCAGACTGTGTGTGTGTGTGTCTGTGCATTTGTTTGCGTGTGCTTTCGTGTGTGTGCGCTTGTGTGTGTGTGTGGGTGTGTGTGTGTGGGGACTCATCAGCCAATCTGACAGAAAGTCATTGGGGTGTCACTGACAGATGCCATGGCTGCCAATCATCTGTGCACGTGTGTTCCCAAGTGCACTTTGTGCCTGCTCATGCACGTTGTGTCCACATGGTCCCACGTCTTGCTTTAAGAGGCTCTGTATTCATGTAAGTGTGTGTCTGTGTGGTTGATGTGTGTGTGTCCTAATGTGGTTTTATGTGTTGTTTTTTATTTGTGTGTTAATGCTTGTGTGTGTGTATGTTTGTGGGATGTTTTTAATGTGTGGGATAAGGCTGTGTGTGTGTCTGTCTGGATGTGTGAGTCATAAACGTCAATCATTTATCCTTTTGGGCTCCATCTACTAATCACAAAGAAGGGGGAGTGTCTTAGGACAGGCAAGGGGCGTGTCTAAAGGGGGGAAATATATGGTATTATGCATAAGGTATGACTCAATAAACTCACTGATGATATAACATCTCCTACTTTCTCTTTGTGTCTATGTTTGTGCGCATGATATTGAGTGTACAGCACATCTGATTGTGTGAATCTATGTGCCCATATATGACAAAGTACTCTGTGTGTGTCTGTGTGTGCGTGTGCATGTTTCCCTCGTTAGTTCTCCCTCTGCTGTGTACTTCTGCTCCAGATGGAATCCTTTAACAACCTGTGTACATTATCATGTTTTTCCCGCTTCTAATTAGCTCGTCTGCACATGCTAATGAGATGGTGGCGTTACATGATGAATATTTATGGGGTTCCACCTGATGGATCTGTTTTAATGTGCTGCAGCCCATTTCCCCTCGCCTTGTAAAACATGTCTGACCTTTGACCTGAGCAGACTGCTCCTGTGGTCAACTTCGTGGGCTAACTAATGTTTTATATTAATGAGGTTCTTGTCCCTTTAGAAAACTAATATCAGTGTGTCAGTCAAATGCACTGTTTTCAGACAGTTTGTCTGTGATGCCGGACCTGTAGTGCCAATAGATTCTCATAGAAAGTCATCTCTTATTGTTGACATTTCTAATTAGTAAAGGTTATTCAGAGTGGTGTCAACTAATATCTTCACAATATTTATCAAAATGGAATTATGGATGATTGAGTTCCACTCACTAAACATGTTGTGTAAACTTAGTAACAACTTAATCGGTGTGTCTGTCTGTTCGTCTAATCTAGTGACAAATAACACCATTCTACTTGCAATGGTAGCCAGGCTACTCAATAAGTGGCCCAATTAGTTAACGCTGGCTGTATAGAGAGGGGATGAGGAGATAAGGGGAAGAATGTCGAGACAGGGAAAGGAGGAATGCACATATGGGTTAACTTTTACTAAAGTGAAGGAGGTGTGTCACATTAAAGAACATATTAGGAAGAGGAGGAGGAAGAGGTCAAGAAGTGAAGAAGAGGTAAGCAGAATAGAGAGAATAGAAGCACCTCACAGAGAGAAAGAGACATAAAACGAGGAAGAGAGATGAAGTGGGGGTGAGAGAGAGAAAGGGGAGGAATCCAAGAGAGTGATGGGTACACTTTTATTTTCTTTATTTAACCTTTATTTTTCCAGATAAAACATTGAGAACAGTTTCATATTTACAATATTGATCTGGTCCAAGAGGCCCCACCAGGAATAAAAGGTACAAATAACAAAAACACAAGCATGACTAATTTAGACAAATATAAAACGGATATGCAAATACATAACCTATGTACAGAAAGAAAATAGAAAACACCAATGCACTATAAATAATAATAATTAAGATGGGTTAATGTTATATTGTGTGTGAAGGGTGTAATGCAAATGAGAAACAGTGGAATCAACAGGAGCAGGGGGGGTCTACCACTTCCCTTGCCCATGGTAGTATTAATTAGAGCAAGACACACACACACACACACACACACACACACACACACACACACACACACACACACACACACACACACACACACACACACACACACACACACAACCCTGTACTCTTGGCTGTACCATTGAGCCCTCCTGCATGGTTTAAAATGGGCTCTGCCCCCCCACAGTGAGTCCTTATTAACCCATTTAAAAAGCACGCACTCACACACACTTACACAGGCACACGCGCGTGCACACACAGACTGTCTATATCCTCTTGATTTCTGACCTTAACATATAAACACTCTAACAAATATGTTTATATATGACATGCACACAAATAATGCATAACTGTTCATTTATATCCATATGTAACAAAGTGAAGCTGGTCTTTATTAATCGATAAACACATCCAGCGACAGCAGAGCAATTCTTCCACCCATGCATTACTGGTGTTCGCCACCTTATCCGCAAGCAGCATTAGCAACTAGCTTAGTTAGCACAAACGGCCCTAGTGGGGATCCAGACACGATATTCGATTAATGAATAAAAATAGAAAACATGGTTGCAGGTCAGGGTTCACATGTTACAAGTTATTTACTATTAACTAGACCTATTATCGTTCACATACTGAAATCTGTGGGATCAATGGGGGATACCAGGAAGTATCCACATCCCTCTAGTATCAGAATCAGAATGGTGGAGGTTAACAGGAAGTGACCATACCCCTCTAGCAGCGGGGGGGGGGGGGGGGGGGGGTTAGCAGGACATTTCTAAACTCTCTAGTGTCAATACTGTGAGGGTTAGCAGGTAATAGCCACACTTACCACTCCTCGCTCTAATGTTGGTGTAGTTGGCTTAATTTGTTCTGAGTTTTAACACCAGCTACCTGTAAATCTAGGTGTGTGTGTGTGTGTTTGTGTGTGTATTTGTATCATACTGCCTTTCTCCACTGCTCTCATTAGCAAATGTCAGCGGTCTGCATATTCCCTGCACATCATCATTCAATTAACGTCAATGGGGGGTGGCCAATGAGTTGCCACTGTGTGGTTGTGTGTTTGTTGATTCATGATCTTTTCCTACGTAATGATTTGTGTGTGCAGCGGTGCTGAGTAAGCTTCCGAAAGTTGACCGCACACACACACACACTCTCAGACACATACACACAAACACACACACACACACACACACACACACACACACACACACACACACACACACACACACACACACACACACACACACACACACACACACACACACACACACACACACACACAAATGACCTAGTATCGACTGCTGTGGTTGGCCTATTGAAGAGTGGCCACTCTTGCTGGTCTGATGCTCACCACACTTTAATTTATTAAAGTGGCTAAACGTGTGTGTGTGTGTGTGTGTGTGTGTGTGTGTGTGTGTGTGTGTGTGTGTGTGTGTGTGTGTGTGTGTGTGTGTGTGTGTGTGTGTGTGTGTGTGTGTGTGTGCCTGTTCGTTTGGCCATTATTTATTAATCTATCCAATCAGTTTATTTATCCATCTGTATCTATGTATGTATTTCACTGGAATGTATGACTATTGCTGTGAATAAATTAGCATTTGTGTGTGTGTGTGTGTGTGTGTGTGTGTGTGTGTGTGTGTGTGTGTGTGTGTGTGTGTGTGTGTGTGTGTGTGTGTGTGTGTGTGTGTGTGTGTGCGAGACTTGAATTCCTTTTTCAGTCTTCACACACACAACTACACCCACTTGTTTCCCTCTCAGTCAAAGACATTTTGTGTGTCTCGCTGAATAACAGAGTGTATGGATTGGTCCTCTGTCACGCCTTTTACATGCATCTTAATGTGTGCTTAACTCCTGTATGTGTGTGTGTGTGTGTGTGTGTGTGTGTGTGGGTGTGTGTGTTGTGAAAACGGAGTGAATGTGTTCCTCTGTTGCAGGCGATGTCAATCATGTAAATATAATCAACAAAGCCCATATCCCTGTATAACACCATATTATCACTTAATCGTTTTATCTAGTCATTTAGTTAACACTTTGATCCAAAGCAGCTAACAGTGAATTAAGATGTCTTTAACAAACTAGTTGGGGTTGGAGCATCTCACTGTTCAAATGTGCAGGTTACTGTTGATGCTGGGGCTAGAACCAAATATCCTTCGACTAGAAATCAAACCCCATCAAACCACTTCTGGACACGCCCTGGATATCAACCAGGGTTTGAAAGTCACTTTGTGGTCGACGTCCTTGTCATTTATTTATTTATTATTGTTTTCACATGTTGTGTACAGGTTTGGGAAGAAGAAGGAGTCCAAGGCTGCGCTGCAGAGGAAGAAGACTGACATGTTGAGCCAGGAGGAGCTGCACATCATGAAGGACGAGATAGAGAGGTACTAGGCAGACCCTCCTGGAACCATTATGTTATCATCCTACGGGATGTTTTCTGGACACAAGACCTTTTGAGATGGGATCGCCCCGTTGTACGGCCAGTTATTTCCCCCCCCCTTGTGTTACTCTGTGTGATCGCTTGTTCTCCTGGAAGCCATCATGGTAACCCAGGAAAACGGTTCCTTTCGTGAATAGGTTTTGTTGTTTGTTTTGCTCTCTCTCCTCTCATCCTCGGTGTGCTCCATGTTCTCACCCTGGCCTCACAGTCCTCCCTCTGGAGTCCATGCATGGATGTGCTCACGCACACACAAACACGCACACATATGCAAGGATATACCTGATGTGTGCCAACTGACAAACAACGCAACAATATTAACACCTACCAGACATTTGCGTCTTTTTTATAAATTGTGTTCCCATCTATCTGTCTGTCCAGACCTTCGTCTGTCTGTATGTCATTCTCTGGCCTTCTGTCTGTCCGTCTGTGTCCCTGTCTGTCTGTCTTTCTCTCTGTCTATCTCTGTTTGTATCTCCTCCGCTCTCTATATGTCTCTCTGTCTGTCTATCTGCCGGTCGGTCCGTCTATCTGCCTCTCTCTGTCTGTCTGTCTGTTTATATGTCCACTGTCTGTCTTTCTCCTCGTCAGGATCGAGGCAAAGCATCCAGAGCTGAGGGACCCCCGGGCCAAGGGGGACCCCAGGCCCAGGGGCCCAACGGCGGAGGGCAGCCGGGTCCCCGGAGGCCCCCGCTACCAGGAGGTGGAGGACGACGAGGCTGACCCCAACTACGCCCGCATCAACTCCTTCAGAGACCGAGGGAACGTGGCCTCCACCTCCCCCGCCACGCCGCACTCCTCCCACCCCGCCGACCACGGCCGGGCGCCCTCGCCTCCGCAACATCCCGCCCACCCCGGTTACGGTAACCACGGCAACGACCCCACGATGGGACCCAACGGCGACCCCATGGACGGGCTCTACGCCAAGGTGAACAAGCCCAGAGGAGGCTCCTCCACGGCGGCTGCTGTTGGACCCTCCCCTCCCCCTGCTCACGCCGGTGCTGGTGACAGGTGAGGAGCCGTGTGGAAGATGCTCATCTAGTGATTCATGACGTGTAGGCCATGGAAAAGCTTTCTTTCCTGCTGTTGTTTGTCTTTCTTCATTTTTTGTTGGTCGTCTGTTTGTCTTTCTTCAATTGTCTCTCTGTGTCTCGTTTTCATTCTTGCATGCTTTCCAGTCTCTAATTTATTGTTACTTCTTTCTTCTATTCTTGAATTAAGTTAATTGTTGCAATCCTTCTTCACACATCTTTTTTTCTATAATTAGCAGCTGAAACATAGTATAAATGAATGCACATAATAAGTATAATAACTTTCTTCAATGGGGAAACATAACAGTATATTCTTTCTTTACCTCTTTGTGCAACCAGACATCAGGACAGACATGGTTTTCATCTCTAAACAAACAAAGTGTGTGTGTGCTTGCATGCGTGAGAGAGAAAGACTAGGGCACCAGTTTGCAAGTGTGTGTCAAAGATAAACAAATTACGAATGACTTGACGTCCATCAGTATTTCGACAGAGCAATGAGAGCAAACCAACACACACACACACACACATACACACACAAACATAAACAAAGAGACACGCACACACAAATACCCGCAGTGAAATATGGACTGCCACATTATCTGGATATATCCGTCTGGATCTTAAAGCCTTTGTGCAATAAATAGAGAAAACAGAATTTATCGACAAACTCTTGACACTATGAAGCGCGCAAACACACGCACCCACACAAACACACACACACAGTGATGCATAAATATTCACAAGCAAGCATTTCATATAAATACCCATGCATATTTAGGCAGAGAAAGAACACACACACACAGACGTGCGTAAGCACGCATGCAAGCATGCGCACACACAAAAACACACACACACACCAACAAAAATACACGCACACACACACAAATACACATGCACACACACACACACACACACAAAAACACGCAAACACACACACATACACACACGAAAACACATCCATAGACACAAACATACGCACAAAAACACACATGGCAGGCATGAACACAGAGACACAGGGATGCATAAGTATCCGCAAGAACCACAAACACGCAACCTTAGCTAGGCAAACAAACAATGCACACACACACACACACACACGCACACACATACACACACACACACCTCGTAGCTCCCGAAGAGAAATGCTGTGTCCAAACAGTGGCAGTAAAACCAGCAGCTCATGAATACAGACGCTCTCCTCTGTGGTCCTCTGGGATCCCTAGCGTAAATGTTTAGCCTCATAGCTCACTAAAGAGCACATCGTAACTCAGCTGGTCCTCCATCACACTCACACAAACACACACACACACACAAACACACACACAGACACACAGACACACAGACACACACACACACACACACACACACACACACACACACCACACACACACTCTAACAGCATAAAAGCACACTCATCATCTCCCTGTTTGGGATAGGAGGTTCAACCCCCAGGTCTTCATTCTTGATCTTCACAGCGCGAGTGCGACCAGGAAAGCAGATCTTAGCAGTTGTTTTCTAAACCATTGAATTCCAATTGGTGGAAACTAGAATGGCAGCGGTGCATTATGGGGCCTGAGCCCCTTGCAGGGCCATGCATCGATCGTGAAGAGATGGACGGGCCTCGGCTTGTTAACGTCAAGTCAGATCTATGTTCCTGGTGGGTGGAGCCAGCTGCAGATGAGCTTTGCTGCTACGAGTGAGCTTTGGTGCTGGTTTAGAAATATGATATATTGTGTTGAGATACGACATATAAACTGCCTGGATATAAAAATGTTCCCATAAAAGGATAAATGGATTAATTTTTTTGCTGGTTTAGAGAGAAATGCAGTTTAAGAGATATGAATGACATTTTTGCAGGTATGGAATGGTCTATGTATATTTTTTTTTACTGCAGGTATAATATTAGTAACATATAAATCCGCAATTTTTCCGCTATAGAATGATTGATATGTTCTGCCAGTATATAACAAGCTATTTAGGCTATTAACAAGATGTAGAATGATCTATATATGAATGTCTATTGTCTAGTACATCCTTTTCCTGAACTTTTCATTGTATGAATGCAGTGTACCATGAGTGATTTCTGAATGTGCTCTCTTGATTCTATAGAATCATCTATGAATGAGCTTTCGTTCTTCACAAATTGTAGAAAATGTCCAAAGTACCGTGCGCTAAAAGACTTCGGATCGTACATTTCCAAGAAAAGCTCCTTCCCACTGCAGTGGCAGAGGCAGAGAGAAAGCCTCTTAAGAGCCCATTGAGGACGGCATGAAATGGCGTGCATTACTCTGTAAAGAGATGTTTTTGCAGGTAAAATACCACGTAATTATCGCAGGACAACGTTTAGAGTAGGAAGTCATTTCAGGCCTGTTGGGATTAGATTCGGTCGTGGAAAGCGTACTTTGCCTGCTTTGTAGAACGGAGAGTGGAACCTGCTAGCATAGGCAGCTCTTAGACAAAGCAAATCAGTGCTAGATTAAGTTAAATTGTCATATGTTCCAGAGGTAAATATAGTCAAATGAAAAAAATCTCATTATATAAATAAGTAACTAACTATTGTAATTAACAATATGTTACAATTTCTTCCTAATATATTTTACTTTTTTTTTGGCTTTATGGACTGGAGTGGTACAGGACAGAGGGGGTGGGGTAGGGAATGACATGTGGCGTAGGATCACAGGTTGGAACTACCCTGGGTTGCTGCATGTCCTATGGGGTTAGTCGGCTGAGCCACCAAGATGCCCCCCACTAGGTATATACTTCGATAAATAGATAGGAACACACATCTATCGCCATGATACTCCTTTGGCCCGCTGAGACAGTGAGAGTACAGTGCATCCTGGGGTGTATTGGCAGCTGACAAAGAGGACGGATAGATCTGAAGAAGACTCCTATATGAGGACACACACACACACACACACACACACACACACACACACACACACACACACACACACACACACACACACACACACACACACACACACACACACAGTCTCTATCTCTCCCTCCCTCCCCCCTTCCCAATGTGAAGTGTCCACCCCAGCCAGGATGAGAGCTGCCTTCGCTTTCTCTCAAGTGGGCCCTCACTCGCCCCCTACTCACGCTGAACCCCGAGCGCCCCTCTCTCTCCAGGTTACCATAACAACCACGACCTCTGCCACTCCACCAATTAGAAAACAATCAGCCTGCTGGGACTAGAGAGATGGGCGAGAGGGAGAGAGAGAGGGGGAAAGGGAGAGAGGGAGAGGCTTGATGGAGGGAGATGGGGGAGAGGGAGAGCGCAGGAGGGGGGGGCGGGTTGAGGGGTTTCGATAGAGAGAGGGGGGGAGAGGGAGATGAAGAGAGAGGGAGAGGGGGTGCACGGCAGAGAGGAAGAATGAAATAGTGGACAGGAAAAAAGGTTTAACTGAATGAAAGGAATAATGAGTATGCAGACAAGGAGGAGGCGGGAGTATGAGGGCAGCGGAAGACAAGAAAGGAAAGGGGGACAAACCTATGAGTTTGCTCCACTATTTCGATACGCACACACAGACACACACTAATATAATACGCTTTTCTTACCTTTATTAACACACAAACTAAAACTCAAATGCTCGCACTTTATAATATAATACACTTTTCTGTTTTTTCCTTTATACAGGGACAATCTCTACATCTTTCACTCTCTATCTCTCCATATATATCTCTCTGCGTACACACAAACACACGCGCATAACAAGCAAAACCACTATTTCACACACACCATACCAAATTAATATTGATTCGTAGGTTTCATTATGAATTTCAACAAGTCTGCAGTTTGACCCTACACTCAAAATGTCTACGTCCTTATACTACAGATTGTTCTAGTCTTTCATAGTTGACACTTTAATTCTTCATTTAATCCCCTCTCCCTGTCTTCCCCCCGTCTTTTGCTATCTTTAGACTTTTCTATCGCTGAATGTCACTTTTGTGCTATCTCTCTCTCTTGCCTTCCCCAACTCGCTGTCTGTCTCCCTTCCTCCTCCCCTCTCTCTCTCTCTCTCTCTCTCTCTCTCTCTCTCTCTCTCTCTCTCTCTCTCTCTCTCTCTCTCATGAAGACGGCTGTTTGAGTGCCAGGTTCCTTGGTCTTAAGTGCTGCTCTCTCTACCAATCTGTTCACACTGGAGGTAATTAGGGATGGACTCGGGTGGTTATTGCAGAGAGAGCTTGAGAAAAAGAGAAAGAGGGAGCGATAGAGAGGCAAGGAATAAAAGCTGATAAAGTGTTTGGCTGAGTTCTCTGAGTTGGTTTGGCAGGTGGTTATGTATGTCTTTGTGTGTGTGTGAGAGAGTATTCTGTGTGTGTATTTTTGTGCTTGTATAAATGCATATGGTGTGTAGGGATGTGTTTGTAAATGCATGCATGTGTGTGTTTGTGATTTAGTTAATTAGTGTGTGTGTGTGTGTGTGTGTGTGTGTGTGTGTGTGTGTTTACGCATTTGCATGTGTCATCCTTGGGAGGGCGAGTGAGGCTGAGGGCAAACGAGCATGGTGAGTCCAGAGGAGAGACGGTTTGTTAGCTTGTGATTCATCCAGCTAATACAGAACAGTCCTAAAGAGGTACTTCAGTTCTCTCTCTCTCTCTCACTCTCTAACTCTCTCCTTTTATATTGGAAAACTCCAGGAGGAAAAAACATTTCATGGCAAAGGACATCCACTGTAGACGAACCACGCTGAATGGAAACACTGGAGAACACACACACTCAGATGCACACACATCCCCATTCAAACGCACGCATGCACACGCACACAGACACACACACACGTACGTACACACACACACACACACACACACACACACACACACACACACACACACACACACACACACACACACACAGGCAGCAGCTTATGAGGTTACAAAGCCTATTTATCAGATATTCTCCCTGCTGTACACTATTCTTCTTAAGGTGAAATTCATGTTGTCAACTTTGTGAACTGTTTTCAGCTGTTTTTCTGTATGCTTAACAGTGCGTGTAGAAACAATATCCGTGTCTCTGAGTTACATCAATGGCACATCTGAACCTGTTCCTATGTGTGTGCCCTGCGCCAGCATTGTCAGGGCTGCCGCGGCCTAGCCCTCTCACGGTGGATCCCGACGATGGTAAACAAGTCAGTCTGCAGTTTGATGAATTAATGGGATGGAGTCACACTTAGATTACCGGGATCTCATGGTCTTCAGGTCCTCTCAGGGAGAAGCGGAGCCATCCGTCGGGCGACAGCTTCACCCCTGTCACTCAAACCTGGTTGCCTAGCAGCAAGACTTGTCTTTGTTCTCCGAGTGGTTAAATTAGCATGCAGGTGTTAACGAGGCGGCTCCCGGGAACTCAATCAACACATGGAGGCGGGGCTTGTATGCTAATCAGCGTTGTTTCAGGGTTTAGGGAGTTTCTTTGTGCTTTGTGTTTTTTTTTTTAAGGAGTTGGATTAAATTACATCTTTGGGGAGCGAGGTGCTTTAAGACTTCTTAACAATCTAAGTAAAACACCAAAGCTTTTGCTGTATTATGATTGGTTGGAGGGTTTTGCGTGTGTGTCCGGACATTGCTGACACGATCGTTACAAACATTAGTGGTTTATTCAAGAATGAGTTTTTTTTATGTGAAAATTATACCAAAATTGAATAGGATTGAGTAGAAAGCAAATTAGCTCAGAACACGACCTACCTGTCTGTATTTTAACGGCACTCTGCCGTATATCCGTCAATTAATTACATTTTTTTCATGCTTTAAGAGTCTATTGACCTATTGACCGTTTCAGTCCATTTCATTAAAAACACAAAGATTTCTTTAACTTTAAACCCATGTTTGAGGTTCATTATGGTTTTCACATGAAGCGGTCTCTCTGATTCATGCACCTTGTGTGGAATATTAAGTTGTCTTTATAGAAACTTGGTGGTGCGGGCGCGGCACTTATCTTTGGTATTGCTAAATTGATTTTAAACTTTGATTGTGCTCAGCCTCCTCTGGAAGTGGCTTTTTGTGTCTAACTAACATGGAGTAAGCAGAGAAAAAAGTTTTTTTGTACTTCTGTCCTGTACTTGCTGCTTGTGGCACCCAAATTTTCCGCCCGGGATCAATAAAGTACCATCTCGTATTTCTCAGCTTCTCTTATCTTGTAAAGTACAAAAAACAACTGCAGCATGACGATTACGATGACGGAGTAGCATCTCTTTGTGCTGCAATGTGGAGCGAAGAGAAAAAGAACAATACAGAAAAGAAGTAGAAGGGTTAGAGAGAGAGAGAGAGAGAGAGAGAGAGAGAGAGAGAGAGAGAGAGAGAGAGAGAGAGAGAGAGAGAGAGAGAGAGAGAGAGAGAGAGAGAGAGAGAGAGAGAGAGTTGGTAAGCAGCACGATTGGCTCTTCGGAATTACATCATTCTTTTAAGTGTCTTGTTTGTGTGAGATAGAGAGAGGGGTCTACAGAGAAGTCAGCCAGGGGGCAAAGGTCAAACACAGACAACAGCACTCTGGGTATTGTAGTTTAAACTGCACCGTCCTTCGCCAATTGGATCTGGTTGATTTGTTCCTGGAAGGGCGTCCATGCTAAAAAGAGGATGGGAGGGAGAGAATGATGGCAAGGAGCTGAGCCCAACACAGCTGGCAAAGGATACACACACACACACACACACACACACACACACACACACACACACACACACACACACACACACACACACACACACAGTCAGAGTACGCATGGCTCCTGTGCACTGTTCTACGTGCACGGCTGACAGAGTCCAGAGGGCATATTAAACACAGACAGGTTGTCTAAATGATGACATGCAAGCCAATTTACCACCTGTAGCTCTCTTTCTCTCTACAAAGCTCTCTCCCTCACTCTCTTCTTCTATCCCGCTCTCTCTCTCTCTCTCTCTCATACTCTCACACACACACACGCACAGGTTTGATCTAGCTGTTTAAATGATGATTTGCGAACAGATTTGCCCACTGTGACTTTCTCTGCCATTCTGTCTTCCTGCGCCCATATTTGGACAGCTAGTCTGAATGATGTCACGGCAGTCGATGGCGCACTAATTACTGCGCTTGCTTAAATGGCACCGCTTAACCGCCTCTGTCATTTCCTGTCAGCCGCCTTCCCAAAACACATGTCACTTCCTGTTAGCCCGGAGAGGAGGGCCACCTGACACTCAGACACACAAAGACACACGCACGCACTCACACACATGCACACACAGACACACATGTGCAGAGACGTACACAGACAACGCACACACCCTTTCAGACACACAATTGCTGTACCCCTCGTCTCCCCTCGACTACCACCCCACCCCACCACCTCCCCATCCTCATTTTCCCCTCTCTCCCCCTCCCTGCCGCGGTTAGGGTGATCTTTTGTTGTCAAACTTCATTAGTCTGGACGTCAACCAATTAGAGAAGAGGACCGGGGCTGGGAGATTAGCAGGAGGGGGGAGAAGAGGGGGGTGGAGGGAGGGAAAGGAAAGGTAGGGGAGGGGAGGTGGGGGGGGGACATATGCAGATGAACCGGAGATGAGGAGAACAGAGAAAGATGGAGGAGAGAGGAGACGGAGGCAGTGAGAGTGCGAGAGAGAGAGGGGAAGAGATACAGGCAAAGACGACTGACGAGAGCGCGATAGAGAGAGGTGGAGATGGAAAAGAGGAAACCAAGGATGGAGGGCGCTATATTCCAGACATCAAGCTATCGACTCGAGCTTGGCGGTCCTTTGTAAACCACAGTTATCCCTCCTCTAGTCTCCTCCATTCAGCCCAGAACTCAGCAGGAAGAGGAATCAATGGAACACTTACATTTTACCCATGTACAAATACGTGCACAGGCACATGCATGCACGCACGCACGCACACATAACCTTGCATGTACCACTGACAAGCGTGTGGCAGATCAGAAATGGCCGCTGTCGCTCAATTGACTACAAGGGGCTCCACTTTCCTTTTATACTCTGAGGTATCGACTATGACCCCAAAGCTTTCTGCTCGGATAGCCAACGACGTGCTCTGCAATATGATGACACTTTGGTCCTTCGTGTGGATTGATGTATTTGCTGTGCGTAGCCTGTTTTAAAGTTATCTAATGGTGTGACTCACTTGTTATTAGGAGTTCTTCCATGTAAGTCGCTCTCGATTGAAGCAACTGCGAAATGGGTTGATGTATGTGCTGTGCATAGCCTGCTTTAAAGTTATCTAACGGTGTGATTCACTTGTTATTAGGAGTTATTCAGTGTAAGTCGCTCTGGATTGAAGCTTCTGCGAAATGGGTTGCTGATGAGGTTAGCATAGTTTGTAGCATTCGTCGAAGGACACGTTGAAGTTAATTACGGTTGTGCTAAAAACTTGAACTTACCTTTTCATCTTCAGTCCCAAACATGATGACATGACCACCCAATTACGTTGAAAGCGAAGAACCACTGGCTGACGTCGAGGCTTGTTTGAAATTGTAGGGTCTACAGCGGCCGGGCCACTATTATTAACGTAGTAGCGTTTCTGAGGCTATTAAAAAGCTTATTGTTTTGTGGTATTGACTCAGCCTTGCTGGGACAGACGGTTAAACGTCCTTCGTTCCTTTAGAAAGACTGAAAGACGTTTCTTTCTTTCTTTTTTTTCTACCCTCTTCAAAGCTCTCAAATCAATCCCAGATTGTCTTTTCAAGCAGTATCGATTCACCCAGAGAGCTATCATGACTGTGTTTGTGGAAATGAAAGGACTTCCCACTTTACTCCTCTCTCCATCTCTCTCTCGTAAACTCTCTCTCCCTCCCCCCATCGCCATGGTTCATTGATTGATTATTTATCAATCCAGTTTGTTCTCTTAGCATTTACACACGGGCACGTGGATACGTGCACACGCAGGCACTTGTTCCCCTTAAACTCAATCTTTCTCCCTCCTTATGTCTTCTTTTCTTTATGTTTTTTCAACACTTAATGCATTTATTCACTTGTTCTCTCGTCTCATCAATAATATCTCTCCAATATCTCTATTTTTTTAGTTATTTTCTCTTTCTCCAGGTTCTGCTTGAGCTGTAAGGGATCTTACGTCTGCGACACAGACGCAACAAAATCAAATGAGCATGCTGGTCCATCGATGGTTTGGCCGATGATTAAACAATACAGGACCAGAAATACCTAGGAGGAAGGGCCCGGATGGTGTTCAGTGTTTGGTTAGGGTGTACGACTTTGAGACGAAAGGAGCTGGGTTCCATCCCCAATCTCGAGTTGAAAGCGTCTGCTGAAGGACATAGGACAAATTTAACAGCATAAAGGACAAATTTAACAGCATTATCACAGGATTGAGATTAAGTTGTTGATACTCATATTTCTTCAAATGCTACGCACAGATGAGCTGTGTTAGAGGCTGGCGGTGCAGCAGATTGATACTGCTAAACACCGGCTGTCTCTGACGGCCTGTTTAGCTGGGATCAGCGCACCGCTTACCAACACATCAGATATATATTAAATATACATCACATCACCCCTTACCTCTGATATTAACCACTGATACAATCCATAGAAATGCCCATGCTTAGAATATCACACAGCTGATCTATGACCCTGCCCTCGAGCAAAGGAACGGAATAATATACATGTAATTTTCTTAGAGGTGTAAAAGTGAAAAATGATAAGGGTGGTAAATATTTATGGGCTTTAATAGCAGAGATGTGCCGGCCGGCTGTGGATGTGAGAGCGCTATTTCTCCAAGTCATTAAGGAATCAGGCTTATTAATTATTAACGCCAGTTTTAATAACATTCTCACTGTGTCGCTGATTCTGCTTTTAAAAATTTATAGAATTATTATTGCTGTGACACGGGGCTCCCATGGAAGATTGACCGTGTGTGTGTGTGTCTGCGTGTGTATGTGAGAATAATGTATGTGTGTTTGTGTGTGTGTGAGAGAATAGTGTGTGTGTGTGTGTGTGTGTGTGTGTGTGTGTGTGTGTGTGTGTGTGTGTGTGTGTGTGTGTGTGTGTGTGTGTGTGTGTGTGTGTGTGTGCGTGCGTGCGTGCGTGCGTGCGTGCGTGCGTGCATGAAAGAGGGGAGCAGATGGAGTGTACATACAAAAAATCCTAAGTAAAAAAATAATAAAACGAAAATGAAAAATGTCAGGTCAAAGGTTTGATACAAAGTCTAAAAGCTATACTTTTCTTACCTTAAAGCTTCCCTGCATCCATCTACAGCCGCCTTAAAGCCTTGTTTATCGTAAGAAATCCATCAAAGACTGGAAATATACTCTTGGAATATATCGTGTATTGGAATGGGTAAGGGAGTAGCGTTGATATTTTATTTATAACCTGTGTGAGTGGAGCACGGGGAAGGTGAATGGAAGGAAGCGCGCTACGCTAACACACACGGCTGCTACTTCCTGTTGTTGTTTAATGACCGCTGGCTTGTAAAACAGGAAGTCATTCCAGTCGGCTTTTATTACCCAGCCCTTGTTCCTCCAGGGCTGATCGATAGCCTCTGCAGTCTGCAGCCACAACACAGTGTGTGTGTGTGTGTGTGTGTGGTGTGTGTGTGTGTGTGTGTGTGTGTGTGTGTGTGTGTGTGTGTGTGTGTGTGTGTGTGTGTGTGTGTGTGTGTGTGTGTGTGTGTGTGGTGGGCTCCAGCAGAAGATTGACCGCAAAGCATGTGTCTGTGTAGGTTGGAGTGTGTGTAGTTCTATGTATGTGTGTGTGTGTGTGTGTGTGTGTGTATGTGCATGTGCGTTGGTCAAGGTTTTATGTTAGCTCTGATAGTTAAAGTGTGTTTTCAGTGTTTTTATTTATTTTTTGTTTTTCTTTATCTCTCCCATCTCATTCTTTTGCTTTTATGTGCAGCCATAAATCATATGAAGCATTAAAGTGTGTGTGTGTGTGTGTGTGTCTGTGTGTGTTTGGGGGGGGGGGCGTGTGGAATTCATTGTAGTGAAAAGGAGAGAGGGAGTGGTCCTTCTTAGGCCTTGCTTTACCAGCACTGCCTGTTATGATGAATCCACAGTGAACGCACTCTGCAGAAATAGGCGACCAAGTACATACCCAATGTTCGGTCCTCCCCAAATTTGATTGGTCGTACTAGCGGCCTCATTCTGTAGTCAATCCTGCGCTCCTTACACCTGGGAGTCACAGAAAGAATGACAATATGTGGTAACATCGAAAACTACATTTACAGATTTAAATTATGACATTAAGCAGCATCGAAAACGGGTACCATCCACGCTTAATACAGTATATCATCCTCACACCATCTGGTTAGCTCAACTGGTCGAGCATGACATCAACACTGCCAGAATTTAGGTTTGATTCCCACTAGCGCCAGCTCATTCTAAGAATGCACTTTATGGTTTTGTAAGATGCTTTGGGGAAAAGCCTCCACAAAACCATGTCTGTTATCTATATCTATATATATATATCTATATATATATATATATATATTAGAGCTGTCAGTTAAACGCGTTATTAACGGCGTTAACGCAAACCAATTTTAACGGCGTTAAAAAATTGATCGCGCGATTGACGCAATTATTTTATTAAAAAAATATATATTTTTTTTTTCTTTGGCTCAAAACAAAGAAGCAGTAGCCTGACTGCTATGTTCAACTGAAATGTGTTCAAAGCAGTCGTTTAATTGCACTATAGGCTCTTTTTTTGTATCGTCCTGTTTTGATCAGTATATGCCAATGTTATTATCACTAAAAAATCATTTGCACAAGGCAAGCCGATGCACTTCACCATGTTGATAAGAGAATTAAAATGAGAAGAATTATGGGACAAAAAAATCAAGGGATATTTAGCATAGAAAAATAATTTGCGATTAATCGTGAGTTAACTATGACATTAATGCGGTTAATCACGATTAAATATTTTAATCGCTTGACAGCTCTAATATATATATATATATATATATATATATATATGAATAAATCTATATGTTTAATATATCAGATAAACAGTCATTTAACTGATATATGAATTGGGATGACAGGAGGTAGGATGCAGTTTGGTGCCACCCATATAGGTGTGTATCCGTAACGTATAGATGCGTATACTGCGTCTGCTCAGGTCTGCTCCCGACTATTTTTATGCTATTCCTTTTCTTGGATGTCTTTCCTATGGGGGCTGCATAGATTGTGCTGACACAGCCCTCTTAAGGACATTGAATATATATAAGCACTCACAATCTGTGCGTCGGTGTGTGTATGTGGATGGGGTAGTACTGTGTGTGTGTGTGTGTGTGTGTGTGTGTTCTCTGCACATATTTTGCCCATTGCTTGGTATTGATGGTTGTGAAATCATCCATGAATAAATGACTTCCAACCGTATGGGCGCACACATACTCACTCACTAACTCATTCACTCTCTCACTTTTGCCATCCCTCTCGCTCACATAAACATATACGGTCTCTCTCTCACTCTACCCACATACACACACACACACACACACACACACACACACACACACACACACACACACACACACACACACACACACACACACACACACACACACACACAGTCTAGCTGTCAGTCCCTCTCAATCACACCCTCACAAACCCATATTAATTCTGCTTCCTGCCCCATGCAGTGGAGTTGGAAAGCGGGTCAGGGGTCCGCAAGAGGGTGAGTGCTGGAGGTAGACCTGAGAGCAGAATTGTGTTCAGGTGAACCTCTCCACCAGGGGAGGGATGGGGTGAAACGGACAAACTGGTGATAGCCTTGGACAGTGTTGCCCAAAGGGGGGAGGCACCGGGCCCTGCTGCAGGGGAGGCGTGAGGGAGACGGGACTGCAGGGAGGACAGAAAGCATGCACTCCAATGAGTAAACAAATGTGTAAACAAACGCGTGAACTACTGATGCTGTTTGAATGACTCCCCTTTTGCGTGTGCAGTGCACCACAGGGAAGGCAAACTCCATTGTCGCCGAGTGTGAAATGCGCATGCTCGTTTGAAAGTACACGTCTAGGAGATGTCTTGTGCTGCATTTCGATCGGTCCATCGATTCGTTTTTCAAAACTTTCTGCGTCCTGTTGCTGTTTAGGGCTTTGATATTTAGATGTTGTGGTGCGTGAGTGTGGCCGTGTGGGGGATGTTGGATGTGTTTGTCAGGGTGATGGGGCGGAGGGGTGTCTCTCTGCATGTGATTTGTATGTATGTGCTTCGGGGTGCCCGTTATTCTGATAAATGTGTTGACAGAAAGTAGAAGCATTCATATGATTGATGTTGGGGCTCGGACGAAAAAGAGGCAGAAAAATCTGATAAAAATGCAGAGAGGGAGCGAGTGTAGAACATTGATCTTTGTGTGGTGTTTGTTTGTGGGTTTTTGTATATCCATGTGTGCGCACACGTGTATATGTGTACGTGTGTGGGATGCCAGTGCAGTCCGCAGGTGTCTGTCAGATAACAGATAACTCAACTTGAGGGATAGAGAGCTCCCATTGGACGGTTCCCATCCAGATAAGTCAGCTGATGCATGGGGAGTCAGAGGTTCAGTCTATCACTGTGATTAAAATAATGATGCATTCATGTGCTTTTGTCATCTGGATAGTTATTTATTCATGCACTCAAGTTCATGGTACAGAAACCTTTCCAAAGTAAGAAATCTGAATTTAGTCTAAATTCATTCTTGACATTTTGAAAAAAATCTCTGTCTGTTTGCTTGTGTGTGTGGGTGCGCTTTTGTGTGTGTTTGTGCTTGTGTGTGGGTATGTTTGTGTGTGTGTGTGTCAGTGAAAGGATCCAGCTGCTGAGGAGAGAGTATCAGCAGGCCAGGAGAGAAGGAATGACCCCTGCCTATGAAGACCCTGACCCCCGGCGCAGAGGGCCTGACGACGACACTCACCGGGTAGGGAACACACACACACACACACACACACACACACACACACACACACACACACACACACACACACACACACACACACACACACACACACACCAAGCGTGTACTCCTGGTTCTCCGGGGTCGCAATGCTAAGTGATCCTAAGCATTGTGAGTGAGGTTTAATCTCAAGGAGGCCTGACACACACACACACACACACACACACACACACACACACACACACACACACACACACACACACACACACACACACACACACACACACACACACACACAAACGTGCAAACCCTCAAGCAAACACACACAAACACACAAAAATATACAAACACAAATACGCAAAAACATACACACTCCCTACAGGCCGATGATAACAAGTGAGAAACACACTCTGAAAAACACTGTGTGTGTGTGTGTGTGTGTGTGTGTGATGTACATGATGATGCATCTCGTACCTAAAGGTATGGAATTTTGTGTGCTGGTGTGAATGATGCTCGTGTTTATTATTATTCTGCCTGACCAGAGGCCTGCATCTGACGGACACCATTGAATATATATGGAAAGATTAGTTTGGATGGCTACTGCTATGGATCCCTGAGGGTTTGGTCATAAGAGCAGCAGACAATGATAGACAATATCAATATCAAAAGGAACGGTAATAATAAAGTAGTAAAGTCATAATATAATAAAGTTTAAAAAGGATGAAAAGATTTTATTACTTTTGCACTAATATACAGATTTTTACTATATATGATATTTATATTAACAAATTGATTGGTAAGGTTTCAGATCCACATAAAATGTGTCCCAATGGACGACGCTGCGATTTGTGCCAGGGTACCGATTCTGTTCACACCCAAAGAATATCGAGCGTTAAAAACTAAAGTTGTCAGAGAATCGCAGAGAACAAAATAAGTAACGTATGATATACTTCCGATAACCTACATATTTTAAATTTATATATATATATATATATATATATATATTTTTTGTGTTCAGTGTAGATCTGCAAATTCCACTTTGGATATAGTTATATTGCTAACTAGTCTTTAGGGTGTTAAAGCTAAGAGCTTAATAGCTAGGAGCTATAACACCAACATAGGTAAAGCCGAGAACAAGCCTCTTCATAGCCCCAAATCAGGGCTGCATCTGAACCGGGGGGTTTGGCCTCTTTTAGCACGCTGAGCACTTTCTGTTCTCCCAGAAAAAACAATGTTTTCCTGCATGTTGTTCTTGTCCCGGCGACAATCTGCCAACACCGCTGTCCCGTTTCGCTCGATCACCCCACACAGCCTGAGCCAAGCGATCAATACACATAAACTCAGCCATTCCTTACCTCCAAATGAGAAAAGTTTCTTGTTCACAAATCAACAACAACGAGAGGAGGGAGAGAGGGACACAAGAGAGAGACAGAGAGAAAGAAGAGGAGGAGGGAGAAAGAGGAGCACAAAGTAATAGATAGGGAGGGGGAGAGAGGGAGCTGTAAAAAGAGCGATAGAGAGACGGAGACACGGAGCGACCGAAAGAGAGCGTGAGAGAGAAAGAGCACAATTAGCATGCACCAGAGGTAGGTAATTAAGTTTGATGTTAGCAGAAATGAAAAGGAGAGAGAGAGAGAGAGAGAGAGAGAGAGAGAGAGAGAGAGAGAGAGAGAGAGAGAGAGAGAGAGAGAGATCAGCAGTCACCACGTTACCAAACCGGCCGACCTTGCTGACGAAGATGTATTTGTTAATTGAACAGTTCCAACACGGCTGTGGGGGGAGACCGATGGCAAACACTAAATTGGCCTTTTATTTATTTGTTTGTCTGGTCGTTTGTCTGTGAGATAAGTGAAGGTGTTTAGTGGAAAGTTCTCAAAGAACTAACATTGCTGATCCAAGAGAGTTGGAGCAGACTAAAGGAGTTTGTTGTAGAATATACAAGGGAGGGGGAAAGAGACTGAGGGAGGTAGAGACATTAAAGAGAGGGAGGGAGAGAAAGAGGGATGGAGATGTATAAAAGAGCGGGAGATAAAGCGAGAGAGGAAGTGAAAGGGAGGGAAAGAGCCATAGAGGAGCAGAGAGAAAGGGGGGGCAAAAAAAAGTGAGTCATAAAGAAAATTGGATGGAGGGAGTAAAAAACAAGCTAAATTGATGGATATAGTGTGTTGGTGTGTGTGTGGTTGTGTGTGTCCATGCGTGTGTGTTGCTAATGCAATGCTAGCGTAGTATAATGTGTGTTTTGTCCCTGTGGCTCCATTAGCATCCCATTGATTCATGGTTATGGGTTAGCTGTCTTAGCTAGCAGAAGAATGTTTGCCTAGAAACAATTATCAAGCAACCAAAACACATACGAGGTGGTTGCTTTGTGTGTGTGTGTGTGTGTGTGTGTGTGTGTGTGTGTGTGTGTGTGTGTGAGAGTGTGTGTTGTTTGCCACAACAACAGACTTTCCCCCTAGGGAAATAGGAAGTAAATCAACAGGGTGCTTGTGGTTTGATTGCATGCACACACACACAAACCAACTAACACCAACACACTCACATACACACACACACACACACACACACACACACACACACACACACACACACACACAATGTTGCAGTCAACAGTTATTTTAATTGTTGCGCAGCAATCTTTATTCAGTATAACTTAACGATGTTGCGCCGTACATCATCTCCTGTACGATATCTCGGATTATTGTGCATCATCGTCGTTTAATCTTTTTGAGACCTTGTTGATTTGGTCCATGCCCAAGATGGTCTTTACCTTTCCTGTTCAGTCCCTGTGGTTGTTTAACTTGGTATGACTGTGAGGCCTGCTTCCTCCCCTTCTGGGTTCTCTCCGTGGTTTCAAGCACTGGTTCTCAATCTGTGGGTCGCACGCCATAAGTGGAAGGCAGAAGGGCCCAAGGGAGTCGGGGGATGAACACAATAAAATAAAGAAATTTAAAAGTGTTGAAAGGCTGAAGAGGGGAATATGATGAACAATGTATACATATAGATTTGGTAGAGACAGATTTTTTTATTTTGGGTTTTGCTTGTTGCGTCTGGATAAATGTATGCATTGTTTATTTTACCGAACAACTTCAAGGAACTGCTTAAAAGTGTAAAGACTGGCCCATATACTTAATTGATACATTGAACATTTGCTCTTTGATTATTCAAATATAATAACGTACGTACGTGTGTGTGTGTGTGTGTGTGTGTGTGTGTGTGTGTGTGTGTGTGTGTGTGTGTGTGTGTGTGTGTGTGTGTGTGTGTGTGTGTGTGTGTGTGAGTGTTCATGCTGGTGTGTACTTATAAAACTCATTGTAATATGCACTCATGACCGGGTGCTTTTGTTTTTTAGAGTTTGGATGTGCCCTCATGAAACAGTGTTCACATTCATGCAAACACATAGCCCATGCATCAACAAACGCTGGCGCATTGACCGAGTTTAACCATATTACCGTCCAAAGTTGCCGACACCATAAATAAGAGACAGTTTAATTTGATTTGAGCTTAAGAGAAGGATGTCTGGAAGTTCCCCTCTGGTCCTCCCTCGGTTGAAATCCTCTCAACAATAAACTCGCTGTCGGGAGTCATTACAGTATTTATACCGGAATGCCACTAAATACGCCACTCCTTATTTAAAATCAGGGTCTGGAGCTGCATGGTCTCAATAGGTGATGCTCTTATCATGTATTTATAAGTTATTTGATCTGATGGACTATTTTGCTTCCTATACTTTTTGTACCTTATTTTGATTTGTAATTTGCATATATATAGTACAATCTGTTTAGGTTCTGTTTAGAGATGTCCGATATTATCGGCCCACCGATATTATCGGCCCGATATTAGCATAAAAATGTAATATCTGTCAATATCGGTATCAGATTTTTTTTGAAAAAAAATAAAATAAAATAAAAAAATAAACATGGCACTTTTCCCTTAAATTAAGTTGAAGTATTTTCTTATTTTGCACAGACAATGTTAACATTTGGAAAGCCTTGTTGCATTCAAGAATGCATCCAGTGGGCATCACAATAACATTAAGCATGTTGTGTTAATTCCACAACAGGAGATATGTAATGTTACCTAAATTAGGTTTGAGGAAAAATAACCCAAATATCGACATCGGTATCGGCTGATATCGGAATCGAAAATTTAGAGTTGGACAATATCGCATATCGGATATCGGCAAAAAAGCCAATATCGGACATCCCTAGTTCTGTTAAATGATTAGCATACATTAAAATGTTTACATAAATGTAAAAATATATAGTCGAAACATGGTTGCACACTAACATATCTACATAAATAGATATATAGATAGATGTATGGTTGGATGGAAGGATGGATGGATGGAAAGACTTTATTTGTTATTGCGCAGTCACCTATAAAACAAAATCGAATTGCTACATCTGATATAGATATAAATATAGATATTGTCATAGAAAGATAGATAGATAGATAGATAGATAGATAGATAGATAGATAGATAGATAGATAGATAGATAGATAGATAGATAGATAGATAGATATACATCTATATATATTATCTTACCATAATGCAACAGGGAAAAAATGGGGAACATGACTAACATTTGTTTGTGATTGGATAAGGATGTTAAACAAGCTACTCCGGGGTTTTTTATCTCTGAAAGGTGATGTTGTCCTCCAACAGACACTCGGGTAATGGACAGGATTAGTTTAGTGTAATGGTTGAGGGTGTTGGAAGCCGTCTGCATGCTGAGACAGACCGTTCTTAGGTTTCTCACGGGATAAGAACAGGCAGAGCGTGTGTCCCGCCATGCTCGTTAGAAACACCACTCATTGTGTTGTCTGCATGGATGAACCCGGACAGAACTCTACCTGCTGATGCATCCACCGAGCTAGGAGGGAGAGGGGCTTTGGTTCTGCTCTAATTGAAACATTTAGTTTATTGATCAGAGACAGCCCCTCATGGATTACCTCTAGGTCTGTTCCTTACTGAGCGAGGGAGAGGGAGGTTCATTCTGACCGGTTGTCTCTTGAGGGCCTGTTTCTGCACCGGTACAACCACACTGACCGGCTGTCTACCAGTGTCACCGCTGTCCCTTCAGGAGCAAACATTGTTCGAGTTTTAGGCTTTAGTTTATAGAGGCGTAATGCTGTTGGCCGTCCTGCTTTCGACCCACTGAGTGCATGTCTGCTAACTAATGTCATTAGCTAATAAGCATTGAGTGGTAAATTGCAGAGCCTCTGCTCAAACACAGCATTAAGTTCCTTAAGCCCATAGTTACCTAACACCCCGCTTGTTTTTCTTAACCAGTGGAAAAACTCGGAAATGGAAATGCTTCATTACATGCTGCCAACGTTAAAATTAAGGTTATCATGGTCTTATAACTAAGAAGGAGGTATCAAAAGCATGAGGGGAGGGGGTGCCATATCATGAACTAAACCGAAATCCAATAAAATGGTATAATCTTGGGGAATTTCAGTTAATACTTTATTATTCGCCCTTACTGTAGAAATAATGGAATTCCTAACCTTCTCCTGATTGGCTGACGCTCATTCATTTTCTCTCTCACTATCACGATCCCAATCTGCCTGGTGGCTGTCGTGGAGATAAATGTCGTGGAGGTGACTGTGTTAAGAAGGAGGAGACCTTGCACCGTGTCCTGCTTCTGGAGTTTTGAGTTCCCTTGTCTTTTCAGTATAATTTCCCTTGGAGTTATAACTGACCCACACAAGGTTACATCCTCTGTTGTCTCTCTTCACTCTTATCAGCCCTCTCTTGTCCTGACAATGGCCCTGGCTGTCTGTGCTTACGTGCATATCCGTGTAATTGCGTGTGTGTCACGGGACACTTATTTGTCACATTGTATTTATGTGTGTACCGGTATTTGCCCGCCTGTGCGTGCGTATGTGTATCCCCCAGCCTATGCTTGTGTGAGAGAGGAAGCGTGTGTGGTCTTATTTTTGGGTTTGAATGGTTCAAGGTTCCAGGTCTCAGTCCTTTTCTCCTCTCTCCCGGGTCCCTACGACTCACGTCCCCTCCTGGTCCCCAGGCCGAAGCACTATTGTTTGTGGGACGCTAAAGCAGAAGACTTTAAGGGGGACTTCCAGATTAGCGGTTATTCCCACTACCTGGCAAGACACTATTATTACTTTCTTTTGATATCGTTCAGTAAGAACAATAGTGTGTTTTAGAATTAAAGAACATTGTCCCAGAGTTTCCTTGTAGTACCACAGCTGTTGCTGATAATTTTTTTGATTATTTGATTATATGTCATATTATTATCTAAAATAATGGTTAACAGAATGATAAAAAAAAGAAAAAGGCACAGGCATGTACAAATTAAATTGTATAATATGACATTCAAACACAGTCCTACAAATTTATACAAACAATGTAATATCTAAAAACACAAATAACTCCATAATTGACAATGCAGTTTACTCACAGCTCTGCAAATTGTTGGGATTCATTTAAATCATGGTAATGGTTCATGATTCAACACCCATTATCTGGTCACACCGATTAGAGTCTTGACCCTATTATCATAAAAAAGCAGGACAACACGTATAGTCATTGTAATGTTATAGTCTCACAGTTTACCTGGAAACACACAAAGAGCCTTTTTACCATTGGTGTAATGCTCTGGCTGTGGGTGTGTGGGGGTTTGAAATCAAATCAAGTCTGGAACAATAGATGGATAGTCGAAGGTTAAGTTTCTCCACTCCCACACGTATGTCTGCAAACATCTACGTGATTTGATACTTAACCCCTCCCTGCGCATTAGTTATAAACAAGCCATCAAAGTCTCTTCTAATGCTGGGTACACTCCTGAGACACCTGAGAGACCCCACACCCTAATGATAGATTAAGATACATTTAACTGTTTTGGTCGTTAAGTGTATGGAAGGAAATTATTCTGCCAACATAGCACAACAAACATTAACCGATTACACTCCCGGTGTTCATTTCAAAACCACAAATCGCACCAATCTCTCGCGATCTAAATCATACGTTAGTGTAAACAAACATGTCAGACGACAGTCAGTAGGATCTAGATATCCTATCTTTTGCTAATGTTTTTTGGGGTTTTGCAGCATGCAGTGAGGTCAGCATGGCTCCTGATTTGCTAACGTCTTTTGCATGGGTCAATCCATTGCATGCATCCTCAGCTGTCATCAGAGTTCCCCCCACACAAGAGGATTTTGGATTGGAAATATTGTATTTGTTTAATATTTGCAAATATATTCTGCAAATATTATGAATCGGTGAGGCCCCGATTATTAAAAAACATACGCCATTAATATTCCCTTTCGGAAAAAAAAAACAGTAGAACCATCAAAAAGAATGGTTCTACTGGATGGTTCTACTGGACCATCAAAAAATCTGGGCTTTGCTGACGACAGTATTGAGGGGGAAATCGGGCACAAAATCGGGGTAATCATCCTGTAGTGTGTACCCAGCATAAATTACCATATTAAAATGTATTCTTATCTTAATCCCACATGCAGAAAAACAACATTTTATAGTGTATGCCTCAATGTTCTGAAAGGCTCATGATTGTTATTTCCGATGGAGTACACACAGACACACGCACACACACACACACAAACTTGCAGTGTCCACTCTGTCCCTGGGTAGCCACAGTTTCCACAACAGAACAGGAAGAGGCAGCCTTGGTGCTTAATTGGGAGGAAATGTGGGGAATCGAACCTGCGCTCTTGACCAGCCCGAGTGGACCTTGTGCTTGAATGTGGCTCTTTGTTGTTGGGGAGGGTTGAGAGTTTTGTTTGTGCACTGGCTTCGTTCTGGGAACACGGAAGGACACCATTCTAGTTGGTTCCATTGAAAAGGACCTTTTAGCAAACCGATAGTTCAGTGGCATTCGTATTATGATGATTATCTCCAAGTTCACCCACACTGTGCATCCATCTGTCCGCCCATTCAGAAATCCATTCATACTCTCTCCCATTTATGTCTATTCATCCATCCATCCCTCTGTCTATTTATGAATCCATCCACATTTGTGTATCCATTGATCCATCTATTGTTGCATCCGTCTTTAAATCCATTAGGCCATCATTCGTCCATCCAGAGGTGTTGCACAAACACACACACACAAACACACACACACAAACACACACACACAAACGAATGCTTGCTACCTCTCCCTCCTTTCACTCCTTGCTACCAATGAGAGCCTAACAGCAGAAGAGAGGGAAAACCTAAAGACTCAAATATTTTCCTCACAGAGGAAAATACATAATGAAATCACGGCGATGGAAAGAATTGCTGAATGTCCAAGATAGTCTTGAAGAATGCCAAGAAAACGATTCATCCATTCTCAATAAGCTTCAAATTTAACATGTAACCCGCGCACATATGCCGTCCCACACTGACCACACACACACACACACACACACACACACACACACACAGACGACATTAACACCCAAACACACACACACACACACACACACACACTTAACCACATTGCAGACGGGCAACCATGTGCGTAAAGACTTGCGGTTGGGTCTGCCCTTATAAGGACGCGGGGGTTGTTGGAACAGAAGTGTTGTGCTGATTCAGAACAGAGAGGGTAGCGGATTACACTGACATTCCATTTATACTGGAGGACAGAGGGAGGGAGATGGAAAGAACTGCAGAGAGAGGGATGGATCGAGGGAGATAAGGAGGGAGGAGAAAGGGAGACGGCTGGATAGATAGGGAGTAAAGGACAGAGGTATGGAGGGATGGGTCAGAGACATGGAAGGAAGGAGGGATGGAGACAGGGTAGAAAAGGTAGAAACCTCAATAGGTAGAGGAAGTGAATGCTGATGTTAAGCTAAAAAATCATCGCTGGCTTGCATCGAGTTCAAATATTTGAGATGTCTGTCTGTCTGTCTGCCTGCCTGCCTGCCTGCCTGCCTGCCTGCCTGCCTGCCTGCCTGCCTGCCTGCCTGCCTGCCTGCCTGCCTGCCTGCCTGCCTGCCTGCCTGTCTGCCTGTCTGCCTGCCTGTGTCTCTCACTCTCTTTTTATTTTTCTATCTGTCTATCTTTTTTAATTGTCTCTCTCCCTCAATCTCTTCTTAGTCTAAGTCTCTGCCTCTCCGTCTCTCTGTATGTTCACAGAGAATGTGTGTGTGTGCTTGAGGATGACATGCCTAACGATCAGCCTTGTGTGCGATCAGAGCCCCCTTTCCCCTGCTGTGACATCATTTATGCAGACTGACCCCCTGGGATAGAGGTCAGCTGCTTGAGGCAGGTATTCCCTACACACATGTACACACACACACTTAGGCAGACACACTCTGCAAGCAGGTTTGAACTGATGGTTTCCGAGTCAATACTGAGAGGAAGGCTGAGGACAGTTGATATTTATAGTGTGTCGTTGTGTGTCTGCTTGTGTGTTTGTACTCATCACACACACACACACACACACACACACACACACACACACACACACACACACACACACACAACCACACACTCTCACACACACACACACACACACACACACAAACACACACACACACACACACACACACACACACACACACACACACACACACACACACACTGATCCAGTGGTCTTTGGCCAAGTCACACAGCAGTGTGGGATTTGGCTGAGGTACAGTGGAAGAAAACCTGGTGTTAATAGAACTACCCTGCACTCAAACACACACACACACACACACACACACACACACACACACACACACACACACACACACACACACACACACACACACACACTTATTTGCGCCGCGGTTGCCATGCATATTTGGTGCTTTTCTACTTGAAAAACGGCTCTCCCAGTCAAGCGCTTGCGTACCCTTACTCAAAGTCACACACATACAGACACATAAGCATACACAAAGATACACAAACACTTCCACACAGATAAACAGTTATAAATATTAACTGCCACAGACACACGGAAAACGTAAACAGACACTAAGATATCCCATCCAAACACACACACACACCTTTCTACACAGAGGAGATACACAAGCAGACATATGAACAAACACACACACACACACACACACCTTTCTACACAGAGAAGATACACAAGCAGACATATGAACACACACACACACACACACACACACACACACACACACACACACACACACACACACATACACACCTTTTTCCACAGACAAAAGACAGACAGAGAGAGAGACAGACAGAGAGACAAACGAACAGACTGAGCTAAGATATCCCATCCAAACACACACACACCTTTCTACACAGAGGAGATACACAAGCAGACATATGAACACACAAACGCACAGCTTTTTCCATGGACGGCAGACAGACAGACAGACAGAAGGAGAGAGAGACAGACAGGCAGCGCTGTATCATTGTGTTTATGGAGCTGCGGTTCATCGTTCTTGATGTAGCCCTCTAACTCTCTAAGGCTGAGTCTCAGTCGGTCTCTCCTTGGAAACCAAAGCACTGAAAACAAACGCCTTCCTCTCCTTTTAAGGAGAATGAAAATATTATTCATCAAGCGTCCGCAGCTGCTTTCATTCTCCATGAAGCAGCGAGCGTCGCGGGACTGGATGAGGTGGCCGGGCCGGCGAGGGGCCACACACACACACACACACACACACACACACACACACACACTCCTGGGAGCTCAAACACACGGTAGTGGATGTACTAAGCTACAGCAATTATACAATTTCGTTAAAACGAATTCCCACATTAACACAAATTGTCCCACATTTATGCCTTTCTGGAGCGATGAATAGTAAATGCACGGTATTACTGCTGAAGTCATGTTGACTTTTTCTTGATATAAGCTTCATCATTAGTCAACAAGCCTTTTGACCCTTGAATAAGTTGGACGGTTAGACCGGGTTGGACCTTCGGACAATCGGCTTAGCCAAAAGACAGAGAGACAGACAGTCAGGCGGTGGTTCATAAGGCTCCCACCCGGTCACTAAGTAGCACTTCCTGAGGTCAAAGTTCACATCACTGACCTGTGGGTCAGTCGAATCACATGGGAGGGAAGATGGAGGCGAGAGGGAGGAGATCGAGACATACATAGAGGGATTAAAGTGAGGAAGAGACACACAAAGAGTGGGAGAGGGAGATGGATGGTGAGACAGACAGGGTAACATTGGGGAGGGTAGAGTTATGGGTGTAGGTCATATTATTTGATGCCAGAGGGAGGAACAGAGAGGGAGAGAGAGTGAGTTACTTGTCCAGTCACAATATATAGTCGCATCGAGAGGAAAAGAGGGGAGCGTCACGGGTGAGGAAAAGGGAGAGCGAGAGAAAGGGGGTAGAGAATTATGGGTAGAGGTCATATTATGGGAATATAGAGGGAGGGATAGAGGGTTATGTGTCGGGTCACAATATGAGGATGGAGAGAGCGGGGAGAACAGAGAGAAAAAGAGAAGGAGAGGGATCTAGAGATGAGTTATGTGTTGGGTCATTTAGTAGGAATGTTAATATGATTAGTGAATGACTGACCCGGACCGTCTGAGTTTGTGCCGCACTGGTCTGGTGACCACAGAGCTGGAAACACACACAAGCACGCACACAAACTCACACAAGCGCACACACAGGCACATACACACACACAAAAACAAACCACACAGACCCACGCACACACAAACATACACACACATGGAAATATATGGATATGGATATGGTATTCTACTGAGGCACATGATCATGCAGCCTAAAAATACAGATCTACAGCCGCAATTGTGCGCAATCTCAGATATATCGATACACTAAAGAACACACTAGTCACTACACATGCCACGGCAAACTCGTGGATGCACACACACACACACAACCACACACACCATATGTGCCCGATGGATGAATGAGCGTTCTCATATTAACCCTGACAGAAAGAAGAAGTATGTAACCATAATTAAAAACACACACACACACACACACACACACACACACACACACACACACACACACACACACACACACACACACACACACACACCAGTGATTTGTGGTCTAGCAGTGCAGGCTGAGTCAACATGTCGTGAATGATTATCTGTTTTTAACGTGCGCTACCCTGACATGCATGGTCCTGACTTCAGCAGCCATCGCTCTCCGTCCAGCAAAGACGCCTACTTAGGCTGCCTTTGGTTTGCGCGTGTGCGGGTGTGTGTGTGTGTGTGTGTGTGCGTGTGTGTGAGGCAGATGAGAGCGATTAAGGAGCTGGCCGTGGTGACATCACTCTCTGTGGTTCTGCGGCACTGCTGATGGTCTTTTTTAAACTGCCGCTGTAGTTAATGTGCTGCTTTTATTAAGTACAGACATTAACGCACACATTAACACAAGCAAGTCTGCAAACACATAAACACATACACAAACAAACAAACACACACACACAAACACACACACAGCAGACATTAACAGACGCTTGTCTCCAAATACATAAACACATTAACACTTACACATACACACACATTATCAGAAGCCTTTCAGCAAACACATAAACAGGCAGTTACTCACACAGAGAGAAACAAACACACACAAACGCCGTGTCCTTACTGCAGCTCTAAGTGAAGAAACATTAATATCATCTGATAAATGAAAGGTTTATCCAGATTCTTGTTGCTCGACTGCTGTGTGTGTTGTGTGGGTGTGTGTGCGTGCGTGCGTGTTGTTTTGTGTGGGTGTGCCCGTAGACTTGACTTTGTGTGTATTTGCTCAGTATGTATTTCTAGCAGTTGTGTACGGGTGTGTTTTAGTGGTGTGTGTGTGTGTGGTTGTTTATATCTGTGTTGGTCTCGTTCAGTACGTTTATGTGCAGTGTGTGTCCATATATATATATATATGTGTGTGAGTAAGTCATTTTATTGTGTTTGTTTTGTGCAATGGGCATCTCTAAGTGCGTATATGTTTGTGTCTTGTCATATATTTGTGTTTGCATGTCAGTGTAGCAGTGTATATGTTCTCTGGTCCTTGGCTTATCAGATCACTTCTTCCACCTCATGACTGGCAGACTGCCTACGAAAGGAACCATACACACACACACACACACACACACACACACACACACACACACACACACACACACACACACACACACACACACACACACACACACACGTACTACAGATAAATCACGCAAATACAGGTTTTTAGTGTGAGGGTCATAGTTTCAAGTATAAACACACACACACACACACACTAACACACCCACACACAAGCCATTCCAGGTGTGTATGGCCTGATGCGTTTTGGTTGAATGGATACTGTTATCACCTCCGACCAATGTGGTGTGGACAGAGCAGATAGCCAACTTTCTATGTGTGTGTGTGTGTGTGTGTGTGTGTGTGTCAGAGAGAGACAGTGTCATGGTGTATTTGTATTTGCTGGCGTTAATATTTGTATGTGTGACCGTGGATGTAAGTGTGTGTGTGTAGGTTTCTGCATGTGTGTGTCTGTTTGTGTGTGTTCAGTGTGTGTACACACTGAGCTTATTAGTTCAGCTGTGGTGCCAAGGATCGACAGACGTAATGGCAACTAATGCGTACATCAACCTTGTGCGTTTGTGTGTCTATGTGCACAAATACAAGCACCGATATGTGTGCGTGTGTATTTATATGTGCACAAATACAATCACAGATATATGTGTGTGTGTGTGTGTGTGTGTGTGTGTGTGTGTGTGTGTGTGTGTGTGTGTGTTTGTGTGTGTGTGTTTGTGCATGGGACAGGAAGTGCTTGAGTGTGTGTCAGCGCTTTCTAAGGCGCTGTGCGTCTCTCCGGCGTCAGAGAGGAACGTCTCGGAGCGCTGGGGTACGGTGACTCATCCCCTGATAAGGCTCACTGAGAGACCCAGCGTGTGTGTGTGTGTGTGTGTGTGTGTGTGTGTGTGTGTGCGTCTGTGAGAGAGTCGATTGCGGTCGTCGGGCAAGATTAAGTGCCTTCAAAAGATGTGGTGAGAGAGAGAGTTACATGAGAGGGTGAGAGAGAGGTGGATATAATGGAAAGAGAGAGAGAGAGGCAGAGAGATGCCAGGACGAGAGCGAGGGAAAGAGAGAGAGAGATGGGAGGATGAAAGAGAGGCAATGAAGGAGAGGGAGAAATGAGAGAGAGGGAAATAAGTAGTGGGATGGGAGGATCAGAGATAGGGATATATATAGAGAGAGAGAGAGGGAGAGAGAGACGGGATGATAAGAGAGGGTGGTAGAGATGTGGAAAAGAAAAATGGGAGAAAGAGAGATGGGTGGATGAGAGAGAAAGAGAGAAGGGAGGACGAGAGAGGCACCTCTTGCTCGAGATTCCTCAACCCCTGAGGCCGAGTGAATCTCTAAACGGTGATAGTGGGAAGGTTAAAAGTGCTTAATGTGTTACATGGTGCTTTTAGCTGGAATAGTCAAATGGATGGAGAGGTAGAGCCTGCCAACCACCATCCGTGGGACACAGAAGAGAGGGAGAGAGAGTAATGTAATGTAATGTTTGTTAAATCCTAAATGTCAGGAGAAAGCTCAATGCACTACAATGATGAGCAATCATATGTAGCAAAAAAAAAGATACAGTGCCAAGAGGAAATACCCTGCATTTTTTGTTTGTGGATAAGAATGGACAAGAATCTCGATTTGCATAAAATGTGCACCTTTTTTTATACTCCCACTCCAGCTGTGAAAGGGTACTGTTTCTTAACCAGTTCTCTATCCGCTGTGAAATATAGGCCAAAAAGTCTTTGAAACACACACACACTTTCTGTCCTGCCATCTGTGAGATCAGTTGGGCTCTAGTCTGGGAGGGCCTCTGATTGGCCGAGCTCCACACTAAGGCTTGCTAATTGGCCAGCTGGGGCCCAGCTGGGGGTTGGACGCAGGTCATTGGTTACGCTGAGGGTTAAATGACATGTCATTGGTCAGAACCACAGGTACCTGGCCCTCAACAAGCAACAAGTGGTGACCTGTAACCGGCTACATCTGCAATTGTCTATGGTCCCTTTACAGTTCCATTATGATAGATTAACAAAGATATGACTGAAATTGTCTGAATCTTATTCATAGCCTTTGAATCAGAGTCAGGCAGGGGTACGTTTTGATTGAATTTGATTGGATTTAAATGACAGCGCTTGTGAGGATTCTGTGCATCTTGGTACGGAAACCCTTGACGTGGATCATTGGACGAGCTGTCGTACTCGCCCAATTAAAGTCTATGGGTTGTGTTCCTACCTAAGAGACAGGCAGGGGAACTAGATGTGGTTGAGGAGCACAGCTGTTTACCATATCTAATGTTTCGGTAATGTACCAGTAATCGCAGCGCTGTAATTGTGTTTTTTCCGCTCTGTTTGAGAAATCGCTGCGACAGACGGCAATCATTTGTACCCATTATATAGAAAAGTCTCTGCTGCCGGCGTATTCCAAAGACACTTATATGGATGCGTTAATATGTTGTTAATATCACATCGACAGTTAAATAACTATAAAGCTTCCCTGTAGGCCTTTTGTTGGGTTATTTATTTATATAATATTCTAACATTTTTGCCTATTTTCTTTTAGATTTTTCTGATTCATTATCAAATGTCTTTCTCCTAGAAGCTTTGATCGTTTCACATCACTCCAACTCTCTCTTTCCCTCTGCCCCCCTCTCCCTTCACCTCTCTCTCTCTCTCTCTCTCTCTTTCTATGTCCCCATCTCTCTCTCTCTTGCTCTCTCTCTCTCTTGCTCTCTCTCTCTCTCTCTCTCTCTCTCCCCCCCCCTCCCTCCCTCCCTGTAACCTCTCTCTCCAAACTCCTTTATTGAGTTAAGGAGGGGAAATGAGGGGTGGGGGTCAGTCACTGAGGATTAGTCTGGTCCCAGGACATCAAACGTTCCATTCTGGCCCAGGAGATAATCATAGCCAGGTTCACCAGGAAATTAACTCGCTGCCTTTCAGAGTGTGTGTGTTTTTAGCGTGTGAGAACACACATTTTGAACTTTGTCCTGCTCTCACTATCTTTTAATCAAAACTATTAGTGGACTTACGAACTTAACTAATTTAAGAAATACAAATAAGTCTATACTTGTGTCTTGTTATGCGCACACTACAAGGTCACACATGTCTTAACCCCTCCCCCCTCTCTGAATTTTCCATGAGCCTTCTGGTGTATGAAACCATGACAACTGACTACCAAAAACAACAAGATGGCTGCCAATGTATACGTTTCAGCCTAATGCTAACTGTAAACTACACCAGCCCTGTGTATTTTTACCTTCATGTACCTTCCCATATCTCCTCATCACATATACTGCTGTCCCCGAACAATTACACCTTAAGATAATGCTTAATTGTAGGTAGGTAAGTAAAGGCATGATGATGGTAGGATGAGAAAGGAACAGGGGATGTATAAGGTGATATCAACATGTCTTACCAATGTCAGCCAATAGGGTGCAATATGAGAGAGAGATAGGGAGAGGGAGAGGGAGAGGGAGAGAGGGCGAGGGAGAGGGAGGGAGGGAGGGAGGGGGAGAGAGAGAGAGAGGGAGAGGAGAGGGAGAGAGAGAGAGAGAGAGAGGGAGAGGGAGAGGGAGAGAGAGAGAGAGAGAGAGAGAGAGAGAGAGATCTTATTACAGACTCATCCCACCAGGTTCTAGATCCACCTGCTCCCCACTAACAATCACACACATGTAGACCTACACACACACACACAAAGAAAGCCTGCACAATTCCAGCAACTCTCTATACACACACAAACGTCTGCAAACAAAAGCACAAAACTGTGTGCAAATCACACACACACACACACACACACACTGAGGTGATTCTATTGTGGCTGTGCTGTTTTTACATGATTATGTTCTTATAGTAAGTCGCTCTGCTCAGATATCACACACAGACGCACATACAGACTCAAGCACACACACACACACAGATAAATAATACCACACACATATCACCTGCCTTGTGCTCCGCTTTAGAGAGGGTTTAGAAGGGGAAGGGGGCAACACTCTTTGTCTGTCTCTCTCTCTCTGTCTTTTTTTTTGTGCATCTTTCTCTCCTCTGGTTTCTATCAGCAGTCCACCTGGGTCTATCCTGCTTTGGTTCCACAACCAAACACTTTTCTCTCCTCTCCTTTTCCCCTTTCTCTCTTCGCCTTTTCCCCTTTCTACATTCTCTTTTCTACCTTCTTTCCTCTCATTCTTTCTCTCATCTCACCCTTTATCCTGTCCTGTCCACTCCTCCCTCTCCTCTCTCATCTCCTCTCTCTTCTATCCCTTCTCCTCTCTCCTCCTCTGTATTTTTTAAAACCTTTCCCGGCTCTTCGTTGAAATTCACCTTTCTTTGTTCCCGCTAATCCACATACCAAACTTATTTTTAAGCCGGGAAGTTTGGGATGGAGCGCGGGGGAGAGAGAGAGAGAGGGAGGGAGTGAGGGAGTGGGAGAGACTGAGAGAGAGAAAGAGGGAGGGAGTGAGAGAGAGGGAGAGGTAGTGAGGGAGGGAGAGGGAGAGAGTGAGAGAGAGAGGGAGGGAAAGAGATCAAGAGAGAGATCGAAAGAGAGAGACAGAGAGAGACAGAGAGGGAGTAAGAGGAGATGGAAGCGGAGTGCAGGGATGGAGGGGGGGGGAGGATAGACTATCTGGGTGGCAGGAAGGAGAGCTTAGAGGAGAGGAAATTATCTTCCTTTACTTCTACTGCTTCTTATCCGTTGTCCCTCATCCCCCTCTCCAGCCCTCCTCCATGGTCATACAGCTCGCTCTCTCTCTCTCTCTCTCTCTCTCTCTCTCTCTCTCTCTCTCTCTCTCTCTCTCTCTCTCTCTCTCTCTCTCTCTCTCTCTCTCTCTCTCTCTCTCTCTCTCTCCTTATCATGGCTCCACCTGGGTGGCCTCCCAAGGACGAGTGGGACTATAAGACAGTAGTGCAGAATAAACGTATGTGTGTGTGTGTGTGTGTGTGTGTGTGTGTGCGTGCACATGTGTGTGTGTGTGTGTGCAAATGTGTGTCCCATTGTTGCCATGCCTGTGTGTTTGTATTTAAGTATTTATCTGTGACCCTCAAAATTTAGGGAACAAATCTATTTCTATAAGACCTTTTGTTCCTGTGCTGTTTTTCTGCATGTGTGTTTGTATCTATGTGTGACCCTAGATATTTAGTAAACACACATATTTATATCACACACACACTCTAAGATTGTGTGTGTGTGTGTGTGTGTGTGCGTGTGTGTGTATATGTTAGAGATGCGCGGATGGGCTATTATTTCATCCGCAACCGCATCACAAAACGCTTGATCCGCCCGCCATCCATCCGCAACAATTTCTTTGACCAATTTTCAAAACCGCACCCGCCCGCCATCCGCCTGTTGTTTTTAGGTATATGCGCTGCTGACGCGAGGCTAGAAAGTTCTTGCCTGTTCTTGAAAGGAGACTGATCCAATGCCGCAAAGATATTTAAAGGATCAAGTCCCTAGTATGAAAGCCTATTGGCTATGTTGTAGCCTATCCCCAGAATATTATCAGTGAAGTGACGTCTGTCTCCGATCGATGCACAGGGAGAAACTTTAAAATAGCCAAGCACATCGGCAAACCTGACCTTACCATAGGCTAGTAGGCCTACACTTTTTTATCATTGTAATAAAACGCAATTTGGTACACCATTTTAATATGGTAATATAGCCTACTGTGTTTTTCTTTTTGCAAAATGAAAGATAGCCTTTTAAGGAAACGCCGACTCGAGCCTATTCATTCCGAAATTTCACCGCATTGAAGGCTATATAGGCTACTGTAACAAGCCCAACACTTGCCTGCTTGCCTTGCAAATCAAAGTTTTCCGACTATTTTTCTTACCTTCTTTCTTAGGTGTTGATGTTACTGAGCTAGAAGTTTAACTTGTTCTGCACATCTCGCGCTGCCAATGCCTGATGTCACTTCTGAGTCAAATCACTCCATCATCTCTTTGAAATTCCATATTCCACGAGTGGTAGGCTACAATGACTGGCTGTTTTAAAATATAACTTATACAAAACAAAATAACCCAGGCAGTTTCATCTACGAGACGTTAAAGCTTCTTCCAATACTGACAGCTGTCTCATAACTTGCAGGTTTGTGAAGACGCGACATGGGACGGATCGTCACTTAATTTAAACTTTTTTGCTTCCGTTAGTGTGTGTGTGTGTGTGTGTGTGTGTGTGTGTGTGTGTGTGTGTGTGTGATAGAGACAGAGAGGCCAATTTACTGCCTGATGAGAATTGGATTATTTCAAAATGTGCTTGGAAGTAGGTAACGACATTTAACAATGTGTATATATTTTTGAATTTCGTTGGTTAAACCGCCAACCGCCCGAATTTAATTAAAATATAATTTTTTGTCACGTCACCCGCCCGATCCGCGGTTTAACCGCGGAGTCCGCGGTTGCAACCGCCAACCGCGCATCTCTAGTATATGTACGTGGCCCTATCCTCTGCCCGCTGGCAGCTCCATGTTCTGCGCTATATTCCCACACCATCATGATCATTTTTCAAACACTTTTTCATGAAAGAAACAAACATGAATTCATAATCCTAACAAAACACACACACACACACCTGGAGGAGGACTGCTTTGCATTAAGTAGCGTTAGTTTTGGAGTGAATGGGGGTGTTTTTGTGTGTGTGTGTGTGTGTGTGTGTGTGTGTGTGTGTGTGTGTGTGTGTGTGTGTGTGTGTGTGTGTGTGTGTGTGTGTGTGTGTGTGTGTGTGCGTGCGTGCGTGCGTGTGTTTATATTTGTGTGTGTGTGTTTGTGTCTGCGTGTGTGTGTGCGCGGGGGGTGCTGACCTTCTGTGGTCCTAATAGTACCAGAGCCCCCTGACATTTATCTCTTCTCTGTACTAATTCTGCCGCCTTTATTGTAGCGGCTCGCTGACATTTCAGCCTCCAGTTCAGCCTCCAGTTCATGAATCCACACGCCAGGATAATCCACTGCCTCCTCCATGATGCACGCACGCAAACAAACAAACTGTTTTTCACACTTAGAGTAATGCTTGAACGTATCAATCGTCTCGCTTTTTCTGCCCCCAAGTTTATCTCACTTCCTCTCTGCCTTCTCCTCTATGTATTTGTTTCTTGTTTTACTTTCTTTCTATCTTTCTATTTCTATCTTGTTCATTCACTGAATCTCACTCTTTCTTGCCTTGTCAGATTTCCGCTAAATTCCTTTCAATGACACCCGTGTGTGTGTGTGTGTGTGTGTGTGTGTGTGTGTGTGTGTGTGTGTGTGTGTGTGCCTTTCTTTGTGTGTTCATTTCCTCCCAGCCGGTTGCTGGTACTTTGTTAAGAGGCAGAGTAATTAGTCTGAAAAAATTGAGAGCTTTCACCAACAGCTGCAACCCCCACCTCCATCACCTCCTCCCCTCCACCACCTCCTCAACCACCTCCTTCTCCTCTCTGAGATGGATGAGGGCTCCTTTTGGGTGGAGGAGCGAGACGAGTAGAGGCCGGGCATGGATGGATGGATCGGTATGTTGGGGAGGAGGGTTTAGAGATAAAGCATGGAAATGTAAATAAAAGGTTAGAAGTTTATAGATAGATGGGTGGACCTATCGATGGGTGGATAGATAGATGAATCTGGAGAAAATTCAGGGATGAGAGATTGATGGATTGGTATATGGAAACACACACACACACATGACAGGAGTGATATTTTTCGTTACCTTGTTGGAGAGCTAGCAGATGTATTACTAATATTAGTGATTAATGTGAGCTATTAAACTATCAAACGCTGCCTCATGTATCTGTGTGTGTGTGTGTGTGTGTGTGTGTGTGTGTGTGTGTGTGTGTGTGTGTGTGTGTGTGTGTGTGTGTGTGTGTGTGTGTGTGTGTGTGTGTGTCTTTTGTGTGGATGTATATCATCTGTGTGTAGAAGGGACTATGTGTTTGCAAGCGTGAGTGTTTATCTATGTGCGTGACAGTGTATATTAATGTGTAGTGCCAGCGCACCAGTATGTGTGTGTGAGTGAGTGCATGCGAAGGCATGTTTTAATTTCTGTGAGTATGTGTTTTTTCCATTTTCGCTCTCTGGATCATAACGTTGGTAATGTATTTGTTTTGACAGTGACTTACAGCTTTTAATCTGCAGAAACAACTAAATCGGACCGATGAATGCACTGCAAGGCCTTACTCATTTTCTAATTTACTAATTCACTACAAACCCACAAAACGTTTTGCTATGAAATAGCAACTTCTATGAAATAGCCACTTTGCCGTGAAATAGAGGCTTTGATGTGATTAAGTGTCCTTTGGTTGATGGCTAGAAGGTTGTATTTAACAGGAGGAACGACATTGTTATAAGTTATGGAAACTTCCCTGATGGATCATATAAATCCACGTGCCAATTATGTTTCCATCAAGCTGACTTTTAACTAATGGATTTTAACTAATATTGATGAGACTCTACAAGCATGAAAGGGGATTGCATCTGGAGTTTGGTCCCCTGTATGGTTTCTGTTTGAAAACAGCACACGCAGCCAAAAGAAGCCACATCAAAATGAAATGCGTTGAAGAAGTTCGTAGCATTTCATAAGCAACAAAAAAAAAAAATGGTGTCACAAATCTAGAAAAAACATGCAACCAAAGAGTACAAAAATTAATCAGATGTGTTGTTTCGCTGCCGACGTTAACCTCTTCCAGTCCACCCTTGCGAGACTCGCCACTCGGCCCAGAGATAGACACCTCCACACCAAGCCTTGGCTCCCTGGCCACTCTCTCCGTCTCTCCCTCCGCGTTTCCTCAGCACTTGAATGATTGTTGGAGTGAAATTAGTTTTTGGAAGATGAAAGAGCCAATCGCCCCATAGGCATGAAACGTAATAGTATTGTATGGAGAGTCAAAAACAACCATTTGTAAGAAAAAACAACAACAACAACCACAGCTCCAAGGACGAGGCACGCTCTCGCCCGTGTGTTAACGCTAATGCTAATAGGAAATGTCATTTTAAAATCGCTAGCCCTCGTGGGTCGTGCATCAGTCTTTGACTTCTCTAATGGTCCTGATCACCATGGCTATTGTTGGTACTCCTTTAAAATCGGACACGGTAAACACAATTACTGCCAGACGGTCCATCAGGGCTCGGCTGTTTTCCCTTTGTTTTTAATCTGTGATTATGGGTTTCATCTTTCAATTTCACAAAACCAAATGGAACTGGCTTTTTTTATTTTTTTTACTTTGGATTCATTTATGTTACCCAACCCCCCCCTCCCCCACCTCTCTTTCTCTCCCTCTCTCCTTCTCCCTCTTGCTTGTTCTCTTTCTCTCTAATTTTCCTTTCCTCTTCGTCTCTCTCTCTCTCTCTCTCTCTCTCTCTCTCTCTCTCTCTCTCTCTCTCTCTCTCTCTCTCTCTCTCTCTCTCTCTCTCTCTCTCTCTCTCTCTCTCTCTCTCTCTCTCTCTCTTTCTGTATATCTCTTTCCTCCCTTTTTCTCTCCCCCTCCCCTGCCAGTCGTTTATCCTACCACTGATAAGGATCCCAGGTGGCCCTGCTCCATAGACGCAGCTATAACACACACCACACCACCCACACAAACACACACACAACCACACACACAAACACAACACATGCACTAGCATGCACGCACACACTCAAAACATACACATGGACACACGAAATCGACACACGCATAGAGGCAATGGATACAACGAGAATATTCTCAGAATAGAGAGTTGAAGTGAAACACACCCATTCACACACACATACATACACACATACAAACACACGCGCACACACACACACGTGCACAGAGTCACGTGCAGCCTTCAGTGCTGTGTTTTAATTGAGTCGGTCCAAAGTGCTGGCGGAGCACAAGAATATGACTGATATGGATTAGAACAGCGCCCCTCTCGCCATTGATCTCCCAGAGACAGGGGGGGGGGAGGGATATACGTTGAAGAGGGAGAGAGGAATGGGGTAAAAGGGTTAGAGAGTGGTGTGGGGGGGGGGGGGGGGGGGGGGCAGAGAGACCGGGAAGAGGGAGCCCTCATGAGGGAGGGGGTGAAAGAGAGGGTGATGCAGAGTATGTGTGAGGGCTGAGGGCCACAGAAAGGGGGGCAGATCCCGTTTTTCTTTTCTTTTTTTCTCCCTCCCTATTGATTTCCACACGGGGAGAAGGAGGAGAAAAGGGACACTGAAAGAAAGACAGATGACAGCGAGAGTAGGAGTGAGAGAGTGATGGGGATGAATGGAGGAGGGGAGGAAAGAAGGGTGGATGAATGGGGGTGGATGGAGGGGTATCACTGGAGAGTGGAGCCCGTCCCTCTACATTGATTAAGAGGGAGGAGGGCTGAGGGGTAAGAGAGAGAGGGAGAGGGAAAGAGAGAGAGGGAGAGACGGGAGGGGGAGAGGGAGAGACGGGAGGGGGGGAGAGAGGTAGATGTAACGGAGAGAGGGTGAGTACAAAGGGCTCCAGACAAAGCAGGGGACATGTAGGGACACAAGAGAAAGAAGAGAGAGAGAGAGGGAGAGAGACCGTGAGAGAGACGTACGAGGAGATACGATACAGACGAAAGGTTTCAGCTCCGTCTCTCTTACTGAGTGGTTACTGTCGTACTGTCTCACACAGACAGAGATGAGGAGAAACACTTAAATTTATAAATGGCCTAAAATTATAAAAAAATATAAATGGCCTCTCACTATCCTTGAGTGAGAGGATTTGAAGAAACCCAGTAATTGAGAGTGTGCAGGAAAGAGAGGGGGGGAAGCCGGGACTGCCGGTGAAGAGCAGGGAATGAGGCGGGTGGAGGAGGAAGAGGAGGAGGAGAATGTATTGATGAAGGTTTTCACTGGAGAGCAGTGATGAGGAGGTGTAAATTGATTAGAATCCGTATGCGTCGATCAGTGCAGGGTTTGAGGACGAGATGATGAGTAAGTACGACCGGAGTGCTGGATTGCTGTTTTTTACATGCATGGCAGGTGCGTTGACCTGAGACAGTGATCATGGTTTGATCACCCAGACTGGCGTTTGTCCTTTAAGCAGAACTGGTGGTAAAAAAGTTGGTGAAGAGAGGGAGGGAATAGGGGAGAACAGAGGGAGGAGGGGGAGAGAGAATGGGGATGTGGGAGAGAGACATAGAGTATGTCTGTTCTCATTAAGCCAGGAAATTGTTTAAGTCCCAACGATGTCACTCCAAATTCCACGAAACCAACAGACAGCTCTTAACCTCAGAATGATGCTTGTGTGTAAGTGTGTGTTTGTGCCTGTGTGTGTGTGTGTGTGTGTGTGTGTGTGTGTGTGTGTGTGTGTGTGTGTGTGTGTGTGTGTGTGTGTGTGTGTGTGTGTGTGTGCGTGTGTGTGTGCGCGAGCGTGATAAATTGTAGGTTGGGCTGCAAAAGGAGAGATGAGCTTCACTTACGCAATGTATGCAAATGTATAAATCACCCTGTGGGTGTGTTTGTGTGTTTGTATTTATTGTGTGTGTCTGTGTGTGTGTTCTCTTCCTATGTGTCCGTCTCTTCTGCTCTATTTGCTTCTCCTCCCCTCAGCTCCTCTCATCTCTTCTCTCCCATCCACCCTCTCTGCCCTCACTCCTCTCTCTTCTCTTCTTCTCTTCCATCTCTCCTCTCCCTTCTCTCCTCCCCTCTTTTCTCCCATTTCTCCTCTCTCTTCTGTCCCCGCCTCTGTTCGCTGTGGCGTGAAATGGTTTTTGTGCTGCCCATTACCCTACCAGTACGTTGTATTACCACCTCAGCCTTCTATGACAGAGAGACACCCAGAGAGGGAGCCCTGAGAGAGAGAGAGAGAGAGAGAGAGAGAGAGAGAGAGAGAGAGAGAGAGAGAGAGAGAGAGAGAGAGACCCCGACAGAGCGAGCATGAGAGACCCCGACAGAGAGAGACCCAGACAGAGCGAGAGTGAGCGAGCCCTTGGTATCAGAGAGACACCCAGACAGAGCCAGAGAGGGAAAGAGAGAGAGAGCCCTGTCCGACAGAGACACCCATACAGAGCCAGAGAGAGCGAGATAGAGAGAGGAACGAGACTCAAAGCACACAAAACACAGTGTGTTCTTGTGTGCATGCGTGAATATGACATTACAGTGCAAGATATCAGTATAGTATGTGTGTAGTATCCAATTGGTTTGCTGCAGGAAATAAATTATATGTGTACTATAGACCATGTAGTGACTTTATGTACGTGTGTGTGTGTGTGTGTGTGTGTGTGTGTGTGTGTGTGTGTGTGTGTGTGTGTGTGTGTGTGTGTGTGTGTGTGTGTGTGTGTGTGTGTGTGTGTTATATCCCACTTCAGTTGAGCTGACACATTGCATGGCCCCGCTGGGCTCCTGTCACAACTCTACACAGACATACACACACACACACACACACACACTCTGCTCCGGCTGACATCCATACACTGTTTCCCTGTCGCACACTCGCTTCCTCGCCTCCTCTCTCCACCTCTTTCCCTCTCCCTATCACTCCCCCTCTATCCCCCCCTCCTCCCTCACTGTGCCCCGCTATCTCTTCTGCCCTCTCTCTCCCTCTACCTCTACTTTTCCCTGTCTCTCCACCATTCTCCCTCCGCCCCCCCCCTCCCCTTGATTTGTTATACAAAACCAAAATGAAGCAAATGTGTTAGATATGTATTAGATATGATGATTGTTTCCGATCGATAAAGTTAAGTTATGGCAGTTAAATTAAACCAGATCAGAAGTACGCCTCAATGTCCAACACTTTGATGCCTCTGCAGAGTGAGGCCAAATGATTAATGACAGTTTCAGTTGCTTTGACACTACAATATCAATTATGATGCTGAACAAGAATAGTTTCATATTGGTTCCGTGGCCACAAATGTATGAATAATTTAGCTAAATGTTTATGGACGGTTTCAGTTGCTTTGACACTACAATGGTAATCATGATGCTGCTTAAGAATAGTTTCATATTGGTTCCGATGCCACAAATATATTAATAATGATGCTAAATGATTAAGGACAGTTTCAGTTGCTTGGAAGCTACAATATAAATAATGATGCTGAATAAGAATAGTTTCATATATAGTTTTGTTTAATATTCTGAGGGACACAACAATATCAATAAATATGCTTGCATTAATATTGTTATGACTAGGACATGACAATGTTTGAAGTGATGCTAAATAAGAATAGCTTATACTAGTTCCTCAGCCAGGACTATATTATTAACAATGCTAAATAACAATTACTACAATGTTGCTTACTCTTGGTGTAAATGAGGTTGAGAAACGCTGTATCACGCTACTGCTGTTGTGCTGAATCAGGAAGCAGTCAAACCTAATGTCTCTGAAATATTAATGCTGTTCACAAATCCCCCTTTTGTAAACGGTACCAAAGCTATACGATGATATTAAATGCTTCAAACCTTCAAGCCTCAAAGTCTGTAGAGTGTTTTGTTCACCAAAGTTTCTCTGCAGTGAATGGCTTCTCTTGTTCTCTGTGCAATACTAGACCTTCCAGTTCGGTCCAATTCATGTTTTAGTGAACAATAATTCTATGCATGCAACCGGTGTAAGGGGGTCAAAAGAAGTACACCTACTAGTCAAACATGCTGAGATATGAAAGAATCGACATAATGGCTTAACGTAAAGAGTTAATGACAAAAACGAGTTGCCCAAATAATATTAAAAATACTACTGCATTCAAAGTTTATATATATGTGCTTAGAGACAATCTTAATGAAGCATCATGACTTAAACCGTAATTAGAACAGCAGTGATACATGGACGTAATGGAGGGTTGTTAAACAGTAAATATGGCAGTTTAATAACTTAAAAGACTGTCATCTCTCCTTAGGAATGGCATTCTATGAGTTCACCACTTATAATAATTACATAGGAAGTAACACTTGGTCTTCTCCTGGCAGCCTTCTCTCCTCCTAAAGACCTAGCTGGTGTTCACAGCCCACCCACATTCTGAAGCACATGTGCACA